>NW_006787464.1:1091419-1150566 GCF_000442215.2 Lipotes vexillifer
GCCTCTCACTGTTGTGGCCTCTCCCGTTGCGGAGCACAGGCTCCAGACGCGCAGGCTCAGCGGCCATGGCTCATGGGCCCAGCCACTCCGCTGCATGTGAGATCTTCCTGGACCGGGGCACGAACCCGTGTCCCCTGCATCGGCAGGCAGACTCTCAACCACTGCACCACCAGTGAAGCCCCTAGGATTCTTTTAAGTACCCCCCCCCTTTATACCCCTGGAACAACATCATAGTAGAATAGAAAGAGCACTTGAAAGACCAGAGACCTGATGTTAAATCCAAGTTCCTCTGTTGACCCTCACTGAAGGCAAACATACTCATCTATCCAACAGAGGGTGATAATTCTTGCTCTGCCGACCTCCTAGGGTTGACGTGAAGAATGAAATAAGTAAACTTATATAAGAACTTTGTAAACAGTAGACTAAAAATACGCGTGAAGCATAAAGACTGTGTTTGCTGAGTTATTATTAGAACCTGGAAACCATCTAGTCCAGCTTCTAGAGTTTCCTTGTCTGTGTGAATGTTTCGAGAAATGAGGTGCACACTGGTGGAAAGGACTGCAGAGCCATACCTTTCTCGGTTTGGGTTCTGTTACAGTTAGTGCAGCCTGCATGTAGATTAGCTTCCTGCAAGTTGTGTCCCATTGCCACCACAAGGCACACCTGTACTACCAGCAGCTTGAGGCTGAATCTTTGTGGTGAATCTACCAGTCTTCTGAATTTTAACCTAAATTAAAGCTCATCGTGATAAGGTATTGAACTGGATCAGGAAAGTCAATTTAAAGAGCTTTATTATCTAAAAATGAGGTGATGAAAGGGACAAACAGATAACTAGAGTGGGAAGGTTATTGCCGTCATGGCTATGCTGTGCGCGAGCTCTAAGCTATGCTTGGGTTGAGTTCCCTGGTGACTGGGTGGGACCAGAATGTGGAGTCTGTGTGCTGAACTGTAATTGTGACAGAGAGCAAAGAGCACCAGTGACCCCCCAAAACTCTTAGAAAATCTCAGAAAAGGAATTAAATATGGGTCTGAATGTGAGAGCCCAGTAGCTTGGCACTGCCCAGCATATTTTTGAAATCTGTTCCTTGTGAATTCAGCTTATTTTGTACACAGTTGCATTTCCCACCCATTCTTCCAGAGGCCCCCAAAGTTCAGAAGCAGTTCTAGGGGAGCTGAGCAGATGGGCTTCTGAACCTCATTAGACAAGGAAATTTTAACCAATAATATTTGAGTTTTTATTTGTTGAAGGAGTTTTTATATTCTGTTTTAGAGCTGCCTCTTCTTTCCTACGGCTTTTTTCAGCTCTCAACCTTTACCCAAAGGATAAAGAACAATGTTTTCTTGTCAGGGTAGTGACTAGTGATGCTGGAACACAAGGCGCCAGGGACTGTGGCTGAGAATTGAGGTCTTTAACTGATTGCTAAAATTCTTTGTGCATACTCATCAATAAAAATGTTGTCTAGGGCTTCCCTGGTGGCGCAGTGGTTGAGAGTCCGCCTGCCGATGCAGGGGACACGGGTTCGTGCCCCAGTCCGGGAAGATCCCACATGCCGTGGAGCGGCTAGGCCCGTGAGCCATGGCCGCTGAGCCTGCACGTCCGGAGCCTGTGCTCCGCAACGGGAGAGGCCACAACAGTGAGAGGCCCGTGTACCGCAAAAAAAAAGAAAAAAGAATTATAAAAAAAAAAAAATGTTGTCTACATCTTCAGCCTATGGATATTTATGTATAAGTATATAAATACATACAATTTTATTAATATATAACTGGTAAAATGGGCCCTCCAAAATAGAAGATTAAAAAGAATGAGAAAAAAAAAACAATAGAAGTTCTGTTTCTTTCTGTACTCTAAGGAGGGTCTGTTAGGAAGCTACTGCTTCAGAAGATGGCTTTTCCTTTAAATTGGATTTGAGGAAAGAGCAAAGATTGATTTGGGATTGTTTTGGCTGCAGGCATCTTTCTAATTCCAGTTGTCATCTTGAAGCTTCAATGAGTAGGTTATACAGGGAAAGGCAGGACCTGGCCATCAGTGGGAGAGTGCCTTTATGTGGAAGGCTTACTGCCCTCACTTTATTGGTGTTTCACTGTAGATTGTACTGGGCACAGTACCAGGAGATAACAAGGGGAGTGAGACACATCTTAAGTCCCCACCTCAGGAAGCTCATCTTCTAGGGCAGACTCTGGTGCATGGTGTAGGCTGAAGTGGACTAAGACTTGGCATAGTGCTTGGGCCTGCTGCCAAAGTGCTCACTCTAGCATCCCCAGCCTGACCTGCAGTGAGCTGTTGGGAGGAGGGAGACAGAGGAAAGCACCTGGCTGAGGGTGTGTGTAGTATTCAAAAGGGAATTTGGTGGGAAAGAATTTGGTGTGGTTTTATCTGGACTCTCCTAAGACCCCTTCCCTGTCCCCGAGTCTGTGCAGCCGTAGATAGAATTGAGCCATGAGTGCCCACATGGGTCTAAATCTTGCTCCTTGGTGATCCAGATAGCATTACATTATTATTTACCTGGTAACTGTCACATATATGGGGCTCCAGAGTACACTCAAATGCTATGAAACCCCAATTCTAAAAGTCAGTCTGTTTTTGAACTTCATAATAATCAAAAGAGAAGTTGCTTAATGCATCAATTTTAAAGTAATCAAGCCATTCCCTAATAGAGGGTTACATATAGACTTTACAGAGCTCAAGAGTCATATAATTTCATGGAATTATTTACAAATAAGGCAGACTAATCAAAGAAGTATATTCACTTAATAGAAAACTAGAAGGGGACTTCCCCGGTGGTCCAGTGGTTAAAAATCTGCCTTCATATGCAGGGAACGTGGGTTCAATCCCTGGTCAGGGAACTAAGATCCCACGTGCCGCAGTGCAACTAAGCCCGCGCACTCTAGACCCCGCGTGCCACAACTAGAGAGAAGACTGCGCGCTGCAGCGAAGATCCCGCGTGCCGCAACTAAGACCCGACACAGCCAAATAAGTAAAATAAGTAAATAAATAAATAAATAAATAAATAAGAAAGAACAGTAGAAGACAACTACCCTAGTGTTTGCCCACTGTGTACCAGGCGTTGCTGCCTTCCAGAGCTAAGGCCAAGGTGTCTACATTGTACTTAATCTTAGGCAGGTATGATTTGATCTTTTACTTCCCCAGATACCAAGCAGTCATAATCTGATCTGAGAGAAATTATGTTGAGATTTGAAAAAAATCTAGTTAGTTTATTTAAAGGCAATATTGTTTTCTGTTTTGAAGATACTGTATCTCAATTCCCATTGCAGAAGCACCCTGAACATACTTCCAGGCATAGTCTCCCAACATGCGGATGCCTTTATGTGAAGGGGATGCTTAGCCAGTGTGGGAGGAAGGAGGGGATACAACTGAGTGACTGTTGGCACCAGAGCCTAGGCTGCAAGATTAGAAATACCTGTTTCTCTGATGAAGCCAGCCTGAATGCAAGAGAGATCACAAGAGGACAGCAAATGAGGATGTGAAAGCAGTTTCTTCTGATGCTAGCTGTAATGTTGGAACAGCTCTGGTGTTGCCTGGTGGAAGCATGTGTGTAGCTTAGGTTGGGCACATGATAGCCGATGAACTTAGATGTGCTCTGCAAGATAAGCCTCTCCTCACCTCTGTTTGAACTTACTCTGTCTTTCCTTGTCATAAGAATAGAGTTGAAATGCGCCCTGGGTTTGGGTCTCTCTGTTCTTGTATTCCTTTGCAAAGAGATACCACTTAATCTCTTAAGAGATTCTGCAATAAACAACATCAAAATTTAGAAACTTGGGGGCTTCCCTGGTGGCACAGTGGTTGAGAATCTGCCTGCTAATGCAGGGGACATGGGTTCGAGCCCTGGTCTGGGAAGATCGCACATGCCGTGGAGCAACTAGGCCCGTGAGCCACAACTACTGAGCCTGCGCATCTGGAACCTGTGCTCTGCAACAAGAGAGGCCGCGATAGTGAGAGGCCCGCGCACCGCGAAGAAGAGTGGCCCCCGCTCGCCACAGCTAGAGGAAGCCCTCGCACAGAAATGAAGACCCAACACAGCCAAAAATAAATAACTAAACAAATGTGGGGTTTAAAAAAAATAATAAAGGTTGGCCCAGTTAAAAAAAAAAAAAATTTGGAAACTTGGGCCATTGGATACTTTCCCTTACTGGAGAAATTAAGAAAAGAAGCTCCAGGGGAAGCCTAGAACAAATTATCTGTAGCGAAAATCCAGTTTTATTTGTTTCCTCAATCCACTGCAGAGCAATCTTTTTTGCCAAATATAAATTACTGGAAAAATTAAAGGAAAAAAAACAATAAATTCAAGCCCAAATTTTAGATTCAACAGAGTTAAAATTACTCTATGGAATTTCTATAACATTCCTAAATGTTTTTTCTCATTTCTGTACTTACTGTGACCAGGGGGCTTACATTGGACTGCAGACCAGATGTTGAGTTTAATAAGATATAGGGAATGAATAATTTCAGATGGGACTTGCAAAGACACCTAGATATAAAGTACTGTAAGCAAGTTCATCAGGGCATAAACTTTGGAAATAGCTACAAGGCCCTATGCTAAGTTGCTCATCTGTGTTAATTTTTTTAGGAGCTGAAGGGTATAGCAATGATCAAGACAGAAAAAGTCCCTTTTCTCAGAGTGAGATAGGGATAGAAAATAAGCATAAACACTTGGAAATTATTCATAGTAATAAATAATAGAAAATAAAGAGTAATGAGATAGATAGTGGAATGGGACTATTTTAAGTATACTAGTGTAAGAAGTCTCCCTGAGGAAGTTACATTTATGCATATATCTCAAATGATAAGGAGTCGTATTCAGAGACCTGCAGGAAGAACATTTTAGGCAGAGGACAGCAAATGCAAAGGCCCTGAGGCAGAGGTATCTGATACTACAAAGATAGAAAGGAGCTAGTGACGAGAGCAGTATTGAAAGTAAGTCGACGTGGCCAAAGTCAACCTTGGGCATCATGTCATGTGATACTGAACAAAAGAAGAATAAATTATGGAAGTGTAGATAAGGAAAATGGTGTCATGGGTAGCCCAAAGGTGAAGTTGTGGGAACAGGTGAGTTGGGTTGCAGCTGGGGAACATGCAAGACGAAGGAAAATCAGAAATATCATCCAGAGTCCTGGTGTATGGAGAGGAGGGGAAGAGGGGCCTATTTCTGTGTGCAGAAGATGATGGATGAGGACCCTGGGAGGAATAGGCTTTGGAGGAAAGGGCCTGGCCTCACAGGGAATAAGGAAGGCATCGAAGGGAGCAGAGGTTGGTACCTGGAGCGGGGGCATAGAGACAGCGTTGGGTGGGTTTTGTCACACTGAATGCAACAAACACTCTGAAATCACCTTCGCATTCAAACGACTTGGAGATTTTAACACAGAGTGCAGCACATTCATGTTTGAATAACTGACTTCCTGTAATAGGAAAAGGAGTTCTTTGATTGTTAAGTGATTTAAGTTTGTCTTCTGAATATTGCACCTCCTATTATACTTTCTTTCCTGCCTCCATCCACCCAGCTCTTTTACCTAAGATTTAAAGGACTTTTTTTAAAAAAGTGATAATTGGATACAGTAAGGTTTTTAACAAAACAGACCAACTTGACAAACTATTCAGGAAAAAGATACTACTGTGTACCATCCCAGCCAAACCTGGGGTTACCTTTAAAGTAGGTCAATCCCTGGTGGGGAGGGGAATATATATATATAAAATTTGGGGTCAGCTAACTGCAAAAAAGAAAGTGATGCCCATGAGTCCAAATTTCAATTGCAGTTTATTTTCCGACATTTAGAAAAGTAGGGTGAATTTATAAGTTTTGCAGTATCCAGATAGTTTCAAAAGCACCAGTTCTTTTTGAGATTGGAATTTTGCCCACCTTGTTACTAAGGTGCAGGCTCAAATGAAGGTCTGAGTGAAGGATCCTAATTTAATTGATTTAGACTTAAAAAATATTTGTGTGTATATATAGAGGTATCCTAAGAATAATATGCTCATAAGTTGTTAGAACTGAAAGGACACCAATAAATTTGCCCCTTTGATTCTTTAACAGAAGAAGAAATTGAGGTGTTATAACTTGCCCAAGGTCACACAGGTAGTTAAGAGCAGAGCTGAGACTAGAGCTGGGACTAGCCTAGTGATGTTTAGCACTTATTGCTTTTATCATGTGACTCCTTAGCCTTTCATATTCCAAATGCTAAAGCTAGGTTGTAAAGTAACATATTTTCTTATAGTATTAAATTTATAGAAGTAGATATAAATTGCTGATTAAATCTCCTTTCTGGGTAGTGTATGTGCAGATTTGATTATTCTGTCTCTGAAAATATTTCAACAACTAATTGAATTGGGAAGTGTCTCACATTTGATGTTTTGTTTTGGCATTTAGGTTTTCCTAGAACATTAGTTCAGGCCGAAGCCTTGGACAAAATATGTGACCTGGACCTAGTGATCACTTTGAACATTCCATTTGAAACGCTCAAAGATCGTCTCAGCCGACGCTGGATTCACCCTCCTAGTGGGAGGGTATATAACCTGGACTTCAACCCGCCTCATGTACATGTAAGAATATACAAAATACTTTCGCATATTGACAAGAAAGAGGTAAAACATTTCAGTTGAAAAGCGGGGGAACGATATGAATAGGCTATTCCAAAAGGAGCAAATATACATAGCCAGCAAATATTTTAAAATTCTCATTCACTAGTAGTGAAGGGATGTAAATTAACGTTTACAACATTTATTGCTGGTTGGGATCTGGGAAAATGATACTCTTACCTGTATTAGGTATATATAATATTAACAGTCTTTTAGAAGAGCAACAAAGCAACCTCCATTAAAACTTTTAAATACATATTTCACTCAACCCACTTCTGGGAGTACAGTCTATGGAAATGTAACCACTTTCAGGTCAGGTCATGTACATGATGAGGCTTATTTCCATGTTGTTTGTAGTGGGAAAAATAAAACAAAACTTGAAAACAAAACGAATATTCATCTATGTGGATGATTAAATAAATTTGAGAATATCCACATTTTGGAAAATCATGTATAAGGTTAAAAAAAAAAAGACATAGTATAGTACATTCTTTAGCCGGGAGAAATATTTCCCCTGGGTATTGTTGAATGAGAAAAGCAAATAGCAGAATGATTACATTTTTCTAAAACCATGACCGCCCTTCTTCTTATTCTTCTTCTTTTTTTTTTTTTTGGCTTGCGCTGCACGGCTTGTGGGACATTAGTTCCCCAAACAGAGGTTGAACCCACCCCTCAGCAGTGAAAGCACAGAGTCCTAACCACTGGACTGCCAGGCAATTCCCCGTGACCACCGTTCTTTATGTATATCTGTTTACGTGTCTGTAAGTGCTCTCTAGCTTCATAGGAGTAGTGATAAAGATATAAAGGAACTATCCTGGGCTGGCCAATGGTTGAGGCTGGGACAGAATAAGGAACAGGGTTAGAGTGAGTGGGGTCATGTGAGTGGTGGGAGTGCGGAGGAGGGACTAGGCAGGACTAAAGGCGTGAAAGATTGCCCTTAAAAAGTAGTTCAAAATATAACATCTGTGCATCTGCATAAGATTAAATACATGTAAAGGTATATGTTTAAAGAAACTTTTGACAAATTCATTTAAAGAGTAACTGTTCTTTCTGTTAAAGACACGAATTAGTTGAATCTGATAATTCTTCAGTTATTTGGTGGAGGATACTATTACTTGTTCTTGTCCAAATGTGGAAGGGGTGGCTATTGTGTCTTACTGGGTTCATGTTTATGGAATAGGCTAGGCTTGAATATAGATAGAGTCAGTAATAACTATAGAAAACTACTTAAAGGGGTTAAGGACGCCTTCCTAGCTCTGTAAGTCTTCATTAAGTCCTGATGAGTCTCTTTCATTTGGGCTAAGCGCTGGTCTCCTTTTCAAGTTTTCTTTTTAAAATGTAAGTAGTTCTGGAAGTCCTTTATTAGAGCCCTTCCTCCATTCCATCCCCAAAAGCTAGTATGGGAAAAAAAATGTATAGGGAGGAAAATAGGGTTCTGAACATGCATTGGAGTCTTAACACAAAAGCTTCATACTTTGGCTCTGCCTAGACCTGCTGATGCAGACTCTCCCAAAATTTGAGAAGGCTGAACACTGAGTTGCTTTCCAAAGACTGGGTATCCATAAAAGAACACCTGCAATTACAGTGCTATTTCCAAAGATAGCAGTAAAAGTGCTACTCTGGCCTAAGTCAACCGGCTGTTGTGGCCAAGCTGCCCCAGGAGAGATGCTGATGTCCTATTCTGCTCTTTCTGGAAGCAGTCGTTGTTATCTCCTGATGCTCTGAAGTCCTAGAAATGGCTTCTGAACTTTGCAGCAGTAAGTAAAATAAAAGAGAGGGAACTATAGGTGACGTACAGCTTTCTCCCATGCCCATCTCTCATCTTTTGTTAGGGTAACAGCCCTGGAATACCCATGTGATAATTGCGGCTCACCAATAAATCCTAAGTGTAAGTTATGTACCTAAGGCCCTGAGCTATAATAAAATTTTAGTGAATTTCAAACTTACAGCCAGTTTCAGACTGTCCTGTTGAGTTGCCTGAGCCTTTTGATTCTGCTTTAGCCTACCTTTTTTTTTTTTTACTGTTCATCACAAAACTTTAATATTGTCAAACTAAGACAAACATCCAGGAAGCAAGTATCTTTTGAATTTTAAGACAGTCCTAAGTGAAAACTCTGCTCCTAATACAAAATTTAAAAATGAGCCAGGCTGTCATTTAGCTTCTTTACAAATAAACAGGATACTCAGGTAAAAAATAGACTACTGTTGATAGCAATCAGTATTACAACAAAATGAGATGAGTTTCCTGTAGTTTCCAGGTGTCTTCATGATTAAAATAAATGACTCCTTCAGGCACATGAAATCCCAGTTTTAGTTTTTCTCCTGCTCTAGGATCCTTGCCCATGTTGCTGTCTCCGAGGAAGCCATGGTAAGCCTGTATCTCCAGCAGGCTGTGGATTGTTGGCCTTGGAGGACACACATTCATCTCTCCCTGTGGTGTCCTGAATGTTCTGCTCCTGGGGCTGGGTCAGCTGCTGGGGCTTATCCTTAGGAAGATCCAACTCTTGTGGCATCTCTGCCTCAGCCTCATGGAATAGCAGCTTACCCTGAAGGGTGTATAGCAGGTGTAGGAAGGTCTGGTGCCTCTGCAGCTTGTACTGCTCCTGCCCTGCCTGCTGCTTCAGGGTTCCAAGTTCCTGATATAGCTGTTCAAGCTCCTGGCTGAGTTCCTGTCTGACGCTCCCTCACCTCTGAAGAAACCACTGCCAGATGCTGCAGACGCTTCTCCTGTTGTAGCTCCCACTGCTTCTGGACTCTTCTGAGTTTTTCCGTGGCCCTTTGCTTCTTGGCCTGGAGTTGTTCAAGGGCCTCCCGGAGCTTGGCCTGCTTCCTTTGGGCCTCCTCCACCTTGGGCAGTGCCTGGGTCAGGGAACTTGTGATGGCCTCCACGTGCTCTTGGTAGGTGGCCTTCAGCGCTTTCCATTGCTCGTTGACTTCAATTGCCTTCTGCCAGCTCGTGTCTTCAGAAGCCAAGGGGTTCAGGTCCTGGGCAGTGCCGTCCTGAACCAAGAGATTCTGCAGGAAATCTACTACTTGAAGCTGGCTGCAGAGGAGCTTGTCTTTCTTCCGGGAGTCCATCACAAACTCAGCCAGGATCTGCACGGGCAGTTCTGCCTCCTCCTGAAGACCTATAGGCTCCAGGATGTCTGCCACCTTGGCCAGGGCCTCTCGGGCAGCAGCCTCCGCCTTAGTCTCTGCCGCCTCCATCCTTCCCCAGGCCGCGCTTCAGCTCCAGCCTACCTTTTGACAGATTTATTTCTTGTTACTCTCTCCCCTGGTAGGCAATTCTCATGTGTCCATTTTGCTATTTGTAAGTAGGTGGTATGGCTCCTGAAGTTAAAATATATTGAAAATCAAATTTTCTAAAATTGCAGTTTTTCAGTTCTCAGAATGTTTGTTCCTGATTTTCATGGGTATAATGATTCATGCCTATTCTACCTTCAGATACCATTATTTAATTTAGTAAAATAACCTGAGTAAGTTTAATCTCAGAAGAGCTACGTGACAGAATTTGAAAGCTAGCAGAGACAGGACTGAAATACCTCCTCGTCGATTAAGTGTTTTCCCTAAGTAAACTGTTTGGTTCTTTGAGATATTTATTTTCCATATTATGAACTCAAGCTTTAGAAAGGCAGCTAGTTTTAGGAATATTTAGAGGGCTAGAGTGACATTATCTAATGGCTGTTTGGTGTTCGGGGAGACAGCATGGAATTTTGAACTGTGAGTTGAAGGTATCATTTATCAGAACCCCTGGAACATGTTTGGAAAGACCTGAGAAGTTAATAAAGATTTAATGTCAGCTCTTATGGAAACAGCTTAACATATTGTTATGAACGCTATTTCTTTTTCAACTACCTTCACCATTACTATTGTACCCCAGGCCTAAATCATCACGGGGTAGGAATCAAAGGTGAATATATGGTTTTGCCCAGGAAAGTTTTATGTAACCTATGGAGTAGCCCAACTGTTGGCCATACTAACTGGTTTCTCTGGTTTTTGTAGGGCATCGATGACATCACTGGTGAACCATTGGTCCAGCAGGAGGATGACAAACCTGAAGCAGTTGCTGCCAGACTAAGACAGTACAAGGATGTGGCAAAACCAGTCATTGAATTATACAAGTGAGTGTGCTTCCGTGTTTCCATGGCAGATGGCCAGCCAGAAAGGTGTGGCTCCTCATGGGAAGGACATTGGGCTGCAGTGGGGTCGTGTTTCTTTAAGCTTGATAAACCCAAAAGGCCCAGTACATCTCAGATGAAAGTCAGATGAAATGCTGGCATTGTACATGGGAGAGAATGCCTGGTACTTTTACGCTGAAACTCTTATAAGGACCAAAACCTGATCATCTCTGTCTGCTTGACTATAAAACTGCATCTAGACTTTTCATTTTTCTCTTAAGGGACTGAAATAATGGCTTACATTTTGATACTCCCATATGTAAATATCTGACTTGGAGAGAAGATTAGAAGGGACTTTTGGCCCCCACATGTCTGGAGGGTGTTTAAACAAAGAAGAGCTAAAACTACAGATTGCAAGTTCACATGGCTACAGAGGCCAGGCAGTTATTGGAAATGAATGTCAAACCTGGTGGGGGCCTTGTCAAGCTGGGCTGTTGAGTGACAGTTGAACTGGACAGCTTTCTCTGTTTCTCCAGCCAATTATCACCCCAGGGACACTCGGGCTCAGCGTGACCAGTGATCCCTGTTTTTCAAGAGAAGCAGAAATCAGGCTCTCTGTGTGGAAGAAAATCCCAATTTTTATTATATTATTTTATTTTTTTAATTTTTAATTTTTTTACACAACATTTACAGCTTTATTGATAGGGTATAGCCATTATGCAAAATTCAGCCATCATTATATAACCTCATTTCCCATCTAAAATAAATGAGAATATATTTTACTTTAAATGGGACGTACTGGCAAAGTGCCAAGAATTAAAGACTAACCTTAAAGTCTTAATTTCATACTTCAGATATCACAAAAAGCAGTGATTCCCAAAACCATGAAAGCATAATGAAATAACTACACAGAGAAAAAGGACATTTAACTCATGTCATGCTTTATTAATTTTATATAGTGAAAACGGACATATTTATAACTTCAGCTTACTTCATAAAATCATTATTCATCAGAAATAGACAAATATTTACAAAGAACATTTAACTTAAATTTCATAGTTGCTTATAAAAAGGCACTTGAAAGATTGACCTGTATAAAGAAATGAGTCTTGTCAAGAGATGGTAAATTATAAATATAAAATATACCAAAACGTTAAAAACCTCATAGTGTTCTATAGGAAAATCTCTAAAGATAACTTAATCTTTCGGGGGAAAAAAGTATTTAGCATTACAGATTTAAAATGCAAATTTTATATATGAATTCAATAAGGAATACATTTAAACCTTACATTGCCACATAATCATCATCTATTTGTGGAAAACAATAAAAATTATGTACTTTTTGAACATGTGTACATCAAAACCAAAAGGTTAATTTTTACTTTTTCCTTTATTGGCAACTTTGATGCATTTTTAGGTTTTGGTTCCCAGAGGGCGTTTTTTACAAATCTTGAAGCCACCCCCCTGTCCAGCTTGTCAGCCTCTTTCTTGTCTGTTATTTCCTTGACTCTGTTCATGTATATTCTGATTCTTTCTAATTCTTGCTTTACTGGATGTTCCTTAGGATTGATTCCCTGAGTTGCCAAATAAACCCAAAACACTGAATTTAATGTGTAAGTAGAAACTAAATCCACTTTTCGCTCGTTCAAATGGGTCCAAGTTCTGCAACAACTGAACTCATTTCTAGACACAGACGTCATGGTTTTCAGTGTCTCATCCACAGCACCAGTGGAATTCTCAAACGTTGATAAATACCATCAATTTCTACAGGATAGTCTTCATTAATTTCTTCGCCTGCCATTATGACCAACTCGCGGGCCTTCCACTCCTGCCTACCTGAAAGCAGTCAGCGGCGGTGACATCAGTGGTGCACTGGCTCTCCCCAGTTTTTATATTGGCAACAAGTTAAAAAAATTTTAACCACATGGAAGCCAAACAAACCCTATATGTGGACTGCATTCAGGACAGCAGTGTACAGCCTCTGCTATAATCAATTTCTGACCTTGTACCCCCCGAATAAGTTAGCAACCCTGTAGATATGACGTTTCTGATCATATTATTAGAACACATCTTGTATTTCATGATCTATTGTTGTAAGTAATAAAGGTTTTAGAGTAGCAAGGATTGTCAGTGATTTGCTTTTTAATGTATATATTGAGGCAGATTTGGGGTTGTCCCTATAATGTTATTCTTGGATATGTTTTTATTTAGTTTTTTAAGGTTTTTTTTGTTTTTGATGTGGACCATTTTTAAAGTCTTTATTGAATTTTTGTTACAATATTGCTTCTGTTTTATGTTTTGGTTTTTGTGCCCCGAAGCATGTGGGATCTTAGCTCCCCGACCAGGGATCAAACCCGCACCCCCCTGCATTGGAAGGCGAAGTCTTAACCACTGGGCCTCCAGGGAAGTCCCCTTTAATATGTTTTTTTGTTTTGTTTTTTTTTTTTGCTGTATGCCGGCCTCTCACTGTTGTGGCCTCTCCCGTTGCGGAGCACAGGCTCTGGATGCGCAGGCTCAGCGGCCATGGCTCACGGCCCCAGCCACTCCGCGGCTCGTGGGATCTTCCCGGATCAGGGCACGAACCCGTGTCCCCTGCATCAGCAGGTGGACTCTCAACCACTGTGCCACCAGGGAAGCCCCCCTTTAATATGTTTTTAAAGGGGAGAAGAAAAGGTGGCACGATGGCAAGCTTGCCAGAATTACGGGGGGTGTTGATACATTTGTAGGGGCTGTTTTGGCATTCAGTGATGTGTGATATAGACAATGAGATTGTGCTTACATTATGCCCAGGGTCTTCTTCTGCTCTAATATCATGTCAAAAGGAAACCTAAAATGCTTTGTGTGTTGGACTTTGTTTTTCAGGAGCCGAGGAGTACTCCACCAATTTTCTGGAACGGAGACTAACAAAATCTGGCCCTATGTTTACACACTTTTCTCGAATAAGATCACACCTATTCAGTCCAAAGAAGCCTACTGAGCCCGCCCAGTGGAAGAACCAGGAAGATATGGTCATCCATTCAATTGTATGTGTAGTGTTGGTGCCATGTCCCAATTAGCAGCTAGCTGAGATAGCTTGCAGCATCTTTTCTAGTTTAAATGGTGAACTGCTATGAAAACTAATGAATAGAAAGAGTTAATGAAGAGGCTCTTCTCTGCATTTCTAAAAGGGCTACCTGCACATGTTTAAGCTGTCCCTGCACATGTCTCAAGTCCTTCACAAGAAAGAAAGCAAGTACAGGCTGGATTTCAAGTGGTGTATAACCCAAGCTCTAGCTGATTTTCGACAGCCATGTTGTTGCCATAGTGGCCTTTTCACACGTGATGGTGGTGGTCCCTGGTTCTCCCCAGCCCCCAAAGGCTGTTGAACCATAGCACCAGGAGGCCTGAGAATGCCAAGGGCTGTAGCTGCCTTTGTCCCAGGTTCTCTGGTATGTGCCCTTCTGGTGACAGTGGGATTGAAGCTAAGCACTCGGTGGTTGGTTCTCTGGCCTTGAGTCACTCTCCACAATTCATTTTTTCCCTTAGGAATGACGCCTCCTCTCTGCATCCATACTCCATAGAATCTCTCCTTTCCAGTCATCCTGGAATGAAAGGATTTGGCTTTTACTACTTTTATTAGACATCTGTTTTCTCCCTTCCTAGACTATTAAGTAATACAGATTGTTACTGCTTTTATCCCTCTCAAATTCCTTTCTAAGAGCTGAGAGCTAGGGGACTGTGTTGAATCTCTTTATGCACTAGGAACTGAGCTATGTGGAGGGTCTATTTAAACTGCTGGTCTGACTCTCATGGGTTGACACTGCTCCTTTCTTTTATTGTGGCAAAATAAAACCCTCAGAGTCTTTAGGGAACCCTCAAAAACTGGCAAATATTCACCTCCATAACTGTTAAAAGATCATATCATATCTTATGTATGGAAGTAAATAAGACCATATGGAATTACTGGACTAAATGAATAGTTTAGCTTTTTAGTCAAGACAAAAAAATGTATTTTGAAAATGCTGCTAAATATTGATGCTGACAGTGTTTTTCTCCTGTGAGTGACCCAAGCATATTATAAATAGTTGGTGAAGGGAATGGAGCCTGTGGGGTTGAGGAAAATGTTGCACTAGCCATGCCTGGACTGATGATGACAGGTTTACGATTATGGAATTTGACAAAAATCATAATTTTTTATTCTATTCCAAAGATGCTTTCTATAGAGTGGCCATTAAGTCTAGAAATATAGATCATACCATTTTGTCATTCACTGAAATGTAGTATCAGTAAACCATTTATTTAAGGATTTGCCCGGTTTCCAGACTTGGTGGCCATCTTTTATAATTCTTGCTCTCCTCTGGGAAGGACAATGAAATTTATTCCTGTTGCCTTAAAAATAGATATTACTCTTCATGCATCGTGATTGTCCCCAGGGAGGGTCCTTTACTATTCCTGGGAGTGACTTTTGTCTAACTCTTCATACTGGTGAGAAAACAAAAGAAGCCTATTTCAGCATAGGTGGTGTTGAAACACATTATTTATTTTCCCAAGATGTCGCAGTGAATCCACAGTCAATTCACTGACCCATGGATTCTGTATGGTAGCCGTACATCTTCCTTACAAATACTGCCCCCCACTCTTGCCATTCTCTCTCCCTTTGTCCCTTCATGTGAATGTTCTTTGGCTACCTTAGTGGAAACACAGACCAGTTTCCTCCTTATCCTCTGCATCAAAGTGAAAGAAGATTATTTACTTTTTAGGTTTATGCATTTAAAATGCCCAGTTCAGGTATTTGAAACATCAGTGCATGACAGTGACTTTTTAGAAGACTTGTGTTTGAATGCCAGTTGATAGGGATAGGGTGAAAATCAGACATGCAGATACAGCTCAGGTTTCCTGGGGAATCGGGCAAAGAAAAACAAGTCTGCTATAAGGAAAATTGCTTCTGCCTTGGAGACAATTTCCACAAAGTGGGAAAAGTAGAAAGTTAAGGTTATTATGTGGATCATTCAGAAGAGGAAAGTGTGTGCTTTTTGGAAGCAGAAAAATCTTCAGACCTCTTTCTTCACTTCTCTCAATGTTTAGCAGATGTTCCAGTGTAACCACTGGCTTTGGACTTTTTCAAAGAGGCGTGGGAAACGGCCTAGGTGACCCCTGATTCCATATACTCTGCTCCTCCATCCTTCCCTCCCTTCTCCCTTCCAGCAAAATAGATGCTTAGTGCCAGTGTCAGAGCCACTCTCAGTGTGTCTCAACACTGTGCTGTTTCTGAGGTTGCCCTGCAGTTGAGGGCAATCCCCTTTGCTAGGTGAGACCAATAAAAGCCAAACACTGTTTCTGTGGGCTTTGAAATATGATGCTTGTTTCATGTTCAGTGGCCTAAAAAATCTGTTTCTGGTTTTCTTCAACAAAGTCTAGTTTTTCCTTAAGTGATTTTGTAAAAAAAAATAAAATTTTCTTAAAAATATTTTGACAAAGATAAAATTAAAGGGATATCTTTCTTTAGTTTTCCTTCTACTGCCACACATGAGGTTCCATTACAGTTAGGCAAAAAGAGTAGTTTGGCTGGTTTCTAAGATTCCTACGTGGCCCCACCTTCTGTGATTCTAGCCAGCTCTGCGTTCAGTTTGCTTTCCACTATCCTGACCGGCTTCCCACTTACTTGGAACTTGAAAATATTGCTGTGTTTAATACACTCTAACACTAAAACAAGTATATATAATAGGTACCATTTATTGAAGGCCTACTGAGTGCTATGTACAGTTTTAGGACCTTTACAAACATCTCATTTACTCTTTCCAGCATCCTTTGAGATAGGCACGATTCCATGTTTATAAACAAAGAAGGCGAGGGTCAGAAAAGTAAAGCATCTTGCCCTGGCTCCTGCTGCCAGCGCACAGTGTAGTCAGGACTCAAAGCCAGGTTTTCCTGACTCTGCTCCTGGATGTTAACTACCTGCGTCCTGTCCCAAGCAAGGCAGGGCACTGAGCTGCTTGGTTTTGCTTATATTTCCAAGTGGCCTCATGTCAAAAATAGCAGAGTTCACTATGGTGACATTCAGCTCTGTATGGGACTGTTCCCTTTTTTTTTTTTTTTTTTTTTTTTTAAATTTTTGCTTAAGCAAAGGAAGCTGCTAGCGGAGAGTCTGAGCCCTTGATCCTCCATAACTACTCATTTGTAAATAAAATGAAATTTTGGGCTTTTTCCTTTTTTTTTTTTTTTTTTTTTTTTTAAACTTTTGCTTAAGCAAAGGAAGCTGCTAGCGGAGAGTCTGAGCCCTTGATCCTCCATAACTACTCATTTGTAAATAAAATGAAAGGCTGTCAAAGTAGGCTTGGGTCCAGGCTAATCTGTGGCAGAGGCAAGCTCAAGGTCTTCACCTACCCTTTCAGTGTCCATGGCATTGTGCCCCTGAAGGGACCTTTATGCTTGAGCCACCCCAGCTGTGGTGCTCACACACAGGCCTGGACTCCTGCGAATTCACCAGACACTACTCCCTTTGCTTCCCTGACATCAGAACAAATCCCTCCCTCACTCCCACCCCGAGACAAGGCCCTGATGGTAACTGATCTTCCCTAAAGGGCTAGCAGGTGAACAAATGGTGACTGAGCCCCTAATATAGGGTCATCCTTGACTTTCATACTATCTTCCCTGTATGACATTACACATTAACATGACCCTGAATGCCAAGTCCACCCTCTGATGTGGTGGCAGTGCTTATCATGCACAGTTCTGGCAGAAGTGGGATATTGGCTTCCTGTCTCACCTTCCTTCCACAGGGTCACTCCTGGCATCCTCCCGCAGCCCAGCTTCACCCAGGCTGTGCCCCTCTCTTTGGTAGGGAAGGGGAAAAGGTAAGAATAGGCATAGGTGACAGGATCTTGGGAGAGAGGTGATGGTGTGGCCTTTTCTGCCATTATTAGGTTGTTGACAGGATAAATTTAGATAGAAAGATGCCTATATAAACCCATAAATAGAGTGTTTGTAAAATTTAGTTCACTGGGACCTGAGTTCAATATCTGACTTTGGCTATTTGTTTAAAGAGGTCTTACCATCTGCTGGGGGTGGGGAGTGTCTTTGCCCAAATCATAAAGTCAGCAGATTTCCAAATATATTAAGGTATCAGCATATTCTTGGTAGTTACTGTTTATTAGTACTCGGTGCTAAGTGTGCTGCATCCATTGTGTAATTAAATCCTCCACAATTCCCCTATGTAATAGATAGTATTATCTCAATGATCTTGCCTCCTTGTATTTAAAAACTGAAATAATTCTGTCTACTTAACCTTTTCCTTTACCTATAGGGATTAATCAGGAAATTCAAAAAGGCCTTTTTTGTACGTTTCTGTAGTTTGAGCTCCCTGTTCTCATGAATAGGTAAAACAATATATTTGCTCCCACCTGGAATCCTTGCTTTTGGCTCTGGTGCTGAGACAGGAAATGGGCACTGGGTGGGTCCTGGTGGTAGTTGCACACTGTATATACAGAGGGCATGTGTCTCATCTGTACTCTGCTGGGTCACAGGATCTCGGGAGGCATTTGTATCTACCTGATGAATTTCATTTCTTTTCATTTAATAGACGATATCTTTTCTCACTGCAGTAGTTTTACCAGAAAGGCAATTCATAAGACAGAGTTGTATTCATAGTATGGATTGCTTTCTCTCTATTCCCCTCCATTTTCAGTACTCCTTGTCTATTTGGTGTTTCAAAAGAAGAACCCAGTAGCAGAGACTTCTTTTAATAAGGGAATGTGGTCTGGTCATAAGTTATCGTCCCTTTCCATAAATAACTGACCCAGTCTGGTTTCCAGATGAAAAGTGTGCAAGACCCAGGTGTCGGGGAACCATGAAGCTGTATTTCAACTATGAGGAAAAATCTGCTTCCTGCATCTGTTGAGACATAATTACAAGTGTTGAGAAATGCCGTACCTTATCTTTTCTTTTAACAAATTGCACAGTTCTTGCCAAAATAAATGCCGTGATCTGTATGCTTCAGGGAATTCCCTAAATTGGTGTGTGTGTGTGTGTGTGAGAGAGAGAGAGAGACAGAGAGAGAGAGAGAGACAGAGAGAGAGAGTGAGAGAATATTCATTCCTTCTTTGGTGATAATTAGGCTATTCCAGAAAGCACAGTGTTAATTCTTGAAATAAAAGATTTCCTGTTTAAACACATGTCAAAGAGCAGCGCACCTTAAAGATTCTCCCTGGGGTTGATGTGTGTCTAACTTCGTTTCATAAAACCTTTCTCTTCTTCATTTAAGGCTTTGGATATAAAGTCAGAAATGTGTTAAATAAAAACAATGTATTGTGTTTAATTTAGAGAAGAATAAAGGGAAGAAAAACAAAAACTCAGTCTTTATGTAAGCTACAGGGTGTCAGGGCTTAGAGGGCTTTTCTAGTTTTATGAGAATTTATACTACTGATTTTTGTATGTTCTTGTTTTTGAGATGAATAGATCTCGGGAAATTGTTGAGTTACAGTGACATTTCACTATTATCCCTCTTGAGCTTAAATCAGTTCTCTAACCTAATGACAACTTGTCTCTGGTTTACTGTCCTGTGAGATGTCAGCTCCATTTTCCCAGAAGTCATGTGTTTACGATGAGTCAGTGCTTTTCCTCAGTGTGAAAGTTGTCGGCCCTCTTGATTTCGGTGTATGTGCTTAATTCAAAGATTCTAAACCTGTAGTCTAATCTGTACATGCTCTCTTAACTGTTAATTGTGTTATTGATTTTATCTTGCTTGAAGATTGATTCATACTTTTTAATTTGATAGAAATAAAGGGTTTTTTTCCGCTTATAACTAGTGAGTTCCTTTACCATTTCTGTAGCTCTTTACACTTGGCAAAATACACATCTTCACAGAGATTCTCATTTATGCCACTGTGCAGCCACCCCATCGTCAACAGTGTTTTCTCCAATTTGTAGATGGGGAAAACAAGGAACATGGTGTTCGCTGGATAAGGTGACAGTTGGTGGCAGAGTGAGACCCTGAAACCAAGAGTTATGATGCCCAGTCTCATTTTCTTGTCTGTTCATCATGTTGCCTTACTTTGTTTACCCTTCATGGACCTTGTTTTTTTTTTTTGCGGTACGCGGGCCTCTTACTGCTGTGGCCTCTCCCATTGTGGAGCACAGGCTCCGGACGCACAGGCTTAGCGGCCATGGCTCACGGGCCCAGCCGCTCTGTGGCATGTGGGATCTTCCCGGACTGGGGCACGAACCCGTGTCCCCTGCATCAGCAGGCAGACTCTCAACCACTGTGCCACCAGGGAAGCCCCATGGACCTTCTTTAGTTTATTCTTAAAACAGCTGGATGATGTGAGCAGATCCCATCATCACATCCTATACAGATCACATCCTACAGATTAGGAGACTGGATCAGAATATGTGGAATATGTGACTCTAAGGTCCTAGAGTCCCAGCTTACTCAGCAGAAGCAGAACCCCCAGGCCTGTCTGGTGGGAGCTCGAGGCATGGAGGAGATACAGCCTCTGCAGGAGAAGCTCCCGGTGGCAGGGAGAGGGGCAAACGCCCTGGCTTCTCCCAACCTCATCTTCTCCTGTCTCCTAAAGGGGCCTTCTGTTAGCTGCAGCCGGTCAGAAGCCAGCTGACACAGGAGCCTGGGGAGCGTGTTCTCCAGGCTTCCATGGCCCTGAAAGGTGAACTGGACATGATGGCAATGTGGGAGATTGTTTTAAAGTTCAAACCATTCACCTTTCAGGAGGATTTTACATCTCTGCCCCATTGGCTTCATGCTTGGGTATGTGATGTGCTTTAGCCACTAGACTGTGAACAGAAATGAAGGTGCCGCTTCTGAGCAGAAGCCTTAGGAGCCAGAGCATGGGCACCCATCTCTGTAACGAGACTGGCAGCCTTATGGGGCTTTTCTTTTACCTGAATCCTGAGGTAAAGACTTGGAGCAGGGATGCAGCCAATCCATGATGGACGAGTAGTGTGCATGAAAAACCTTTATAAGCCACTAAGATTTGGGTGGAGTTTGGTACCATAGCATAATTCATCCCAAGCTGACTGATAGAAATGGGTCCAAGATGAGTATGTCATCCAGTTATAACTTTTTCTTATCAACACTATTAGGCTGTGGGGCTGCAAAGATGAATAAGACCCAGTTTTTGTCCTTGACTTCCTTACAGTCTCCTGGAGGGGATGGATATGATTAAATAACTACACATAACTGTTGGAGTTAATCACTGGATTACACTTGACAGAATATAGGTGGAGTGACTCTTGGCTGGCTAAGTAGAGACCAAGGGAGAGTTAACTGAGCTGAGTGATGCAGGAAGAGGGAACGCAGGCCAAGGGGATAGGATGTGTATCGAAGTATAAGCATGTATGCCAGGTGGAGGCCAGGACTGGGGAGATAAAGGTAAGATCGAGTTGTATTGACCTGGTCTTAAAATTTGCAATAGACAGTACAGACTCTGCTGGGAAGTGACTTATCTGATTTGCATGATAAAATTGTAATTGTACTACAGGTCTGAACTAAGATGTAGGGTTCACCAAAAAGGAATGGTTGGATTATAACGAATGCCTCCGGGGAGAGTTAAATGCCTCCGAGGGAGAAGTCAGGAACAAAAATGAGTGAAACGAGAGTGAGGGGAGGTGGTGTGGGGGACACTGCTTTTGCTGAAAGGGGAGCCACTGTGTGAAATCTTTTTTTTTTTAATTAATTTTTATTGGAGTAGAGTTGCCCTACAATGTCGTGTTAGCTCCTACTGCACAGCAAAATGAATCAGCCATACATAGACATATATTCCCTTGAAATCTTATTTTTAAATGTTGGCAATTTAAACGTTAGAAAACATTGCACGGGCCAAACAGCATATCATTTTAAGCTGGTGTGGGACTGCTGGATCAGAGGCAGTCAGGAGGTAGGAATGAGGGTCTTAGTCTAGATATCTATGAAGTGAGGGGGTAGGATATTTAAGGGTAAGGCACTATGAAGGGGACGATTTTCTAATTTTGATGACCAAAAGAAATGCATTGTTATATAGAATTTTGCTTTATCAGAGAACACCACCTGCTTAAATAAACCACTTGAGTTTTTTCTCCCAGAGTTCAACTGGGTATGATTTTCCCCCTATTTTCCCCATATATTTTCCCCATTTCAGCCACTGAATATGTATGCAACCAATAATCAAATGAAAACCATACCCATACTTGAGGGAACCTTCCTAAACTAGTTATGTTGTATATGCATTTTATATATGTGTGTGTAAATAGAATTATATATGTATATGTGTGTACATATATGCATATGTTACAGAAGATAACAGTTACAGTTTACTGAAGGTTTACTCTTTGGTGACAGGCAATGGGCCAAGCATTGTATACCAGTTATAGATGATGAACCTCAGGCTTGGAGAAATTAAATAATTTGTTCGACCACCTACTCAGTAAGTGGTAGAATGAAGACTTCACCTCCAGTGCTCACTTATGATTATTCAGCTGTTCTTCCTCATTCTGACTCTTACTACCCGAAGACCCAGAAGGACCACAATTAAAGGCCCTGCGATCAAGGCATCTTTGGCCTTGGGCAGGACTTGCAGGAGTCAGGGTGGAGAGCCTTGCCACTTGGAGGTGACTAGGGCCTGAGCAGTGTTGAGTTTCTCCTGTGACCAGCTTTTCTCCTAGTCAGGATCCTAGCGCCAGTCCCTTTAACACGGCAAGAAGACCTCCCATGGAGAGATTAGATCTCATATCCCATCAGGCGTTGCCATCTTGCACCCCCCATTCTAAGTCCATGCACCCTGAGAAAATGATTCCCTGCCGAGGAGGAATCAGGGATACAAAAAGGAATGGGCCATATCCAGATTAGTCAAGACAGATCAGCCACTCTCTTCACAGTAATGGCCCAATACACTGACCACTCTAGATCCACTATGTTATATTCCATCAACCACCCTGGGTGCACTGACCATCTCAGACTACTCTGGACATGTTGACCTCCAAGATGTACCCTGGGCACATTGATCATATGCACTCAGCACAATATGGAAGCCTTCTATCAGCCCAGCAGGGTCAGGGAGAAGGGGGTACAGGCTAACATTGCTTAAAGACCTGACTGAACCATCTTCCATATTTTATCTGTATATTAAAAAAAACTGCTGTTTCCCCCATATGAAGCCAATAAAACAGCCCAATTATTTAGTGTTCATATGAAAACCTTACCTAAAAATTTATAAATGTTGGTATTTATCAATAGAGGTTAGATGGTGAGGGCTCTTTGAAGATGACATGCCTCAATCTTACTGTTTCTACATGTCTTCCCCAAACTACAGAGATCAAGGAAAGCAAACAAAATCACAATTAACTCACCACATAACACAATTAAATCTACCACATAACCGGGAAACAGAAGACTGCAAACTCTCATTGCATTTGAGTGGAGAAATAAATATCTGTAATTAGTAGCATGGAGCCCATGTGGAAATGGAGAGTAAGGCAGGGATTATTTGGAAAAAGGAGAGTGCAGTGGCATCCCAGAGAGTCCCACACTAAGTGGAAAAATACCGAGAACAGCCATGCTGGATTAGAGACCTCACTAATGGGGGAAGGAAGGGGCTTGAAGGTAGGTACATGGGTCTAAATGTTTCTAAACATGTATGAAGAGGTGTAGCTTCTGGGAGAGAACAAGATATCTCCTTGGAAGGAGGAGATATCTCTTGGAGAGTTAGTGACGAAGAGGGAAGAATAAAGAAGTTGGTGGAAATTAAGTTTCTCTAAACTCTCCCTAATCATCCTCCCTTATCCCACAGAGCCTCTTCGTTAAAGAAATTGTATTTCACTGTACCAACTGAAGAGGGGACTCTTGAACTAAGAAACTAGTAAGTCACTCAAATCCTTCAACCCTATCTGTAGAAATATCTGGTCCAGAAAAATCCAAAAGTCTTGAAAATGAACAGGTGAAAGCAGCCAACATCCACACAAAGTCACTTTCAAAAGGAAATAGAGAATCAAAAATCTTCAGCTGATGAAAACACCCAAGAGCCAAACTTAAACCGGAAGAAACTGTAGTACAACACTCCAACATGAATCATATACTGTTAGACAAGGCATAAAAGTTATGAAAAAACATCACAAATCAGTAATTCACAAATGCAAAAGAGAAGTGGGCACAAAAAAAGGTGTGGAATAAGAATTGACTGAATGCAGAAAAGAAAGTTATTGAAATGACAATGATCTCCAAAATAAGGACTAAATTACAAGAGGGAATAGATTCAACAAAGGATACAAAGGAGATATGAAAAGGTGAAATGAAAATTTCCATGAGGATGAAACAAAATAAGAAAAAGTGAAAAGCTCAAAGAAAATAATGGCTATAGAAGATAGACAAAGAAAACCTCATACACCTATAACTGATTCTGTAAAGAAGAAAAACAAATAATAAAGCCAATGTTGAAAGCTATAATTCAATAAAAACTTACCAATAAATAAATAAATAAATCTTTAATCTATACATTGAAAAGGATACTGTATATTGAAAGTTACACCATGGAACTTTGAAAATTGACTCAGAATAGTCAACTTTAAGACATATTCTTTTTTTATTTTTTACATCTTTATTGGAGTATAATTGCTTTACAATGGTGTGTTAGTTTCTGCTTTATAACAAAGTGAATCAGTTATACATATACATATGTTCCCATATCTCTTC
The DNA here is from genome assembly GCF_000442215.2 of Lipotes vexillifer. Lineage (NCBI taxonomy): Eukaryota > Metazoa > Chordata > Mammalia > Artiodactyla > Lipotidae > Lipotes > Lipotes vexillifer. Next base: position 1,115,781 of record NW_006787464.1, read on the forward strand.
CCTCTTGCGTCTCCCCTCCCTCCCACCCTCCCTATCCCACCCCTCCAGGCGGTCACAAAGCACCGAGCTGATCTCCCTAATACATATTCTTGTATGTCCAGGAAAACTCCTCTAAGCCTTCAGGCAAAAAGGCCAAGTGATTCAATGTACAAACCAAACCAACAATGGCACAATATTTTCAAGGAAAGAAAGTGTGAACCAAGGATTTCATATCTAGCCAAGCTGACCTTCAGTTATTAAGGAGATGTGGCAAAAAAAAAAAAAAAAAGAAAGAAAGTTTATAGTTGATGGCTCTGGGTGAAGGGCAGCAGGGGCAGTATTCTTTTAACTTTTCTACAGATGGGAAAAATTTTAATTACTAAGTTGCAAAAAAATTTAACTTTAAAAATGTATTGACTATTTTGAGTGTTTACTGATTTCTTAATTCCTTCCTCTTTCCAACCCCTGGTAACCACTAATCTACTTTCTGTCTATGGATTTGCCTGTTCTGGACATTCCATATAAATGGAACAATATATGTGGCCTTTTTTGCTTGGCTTTTTCACTTAGCATCATGTTTTTAAGGTTCATCCATGTTGTAGCATGGATCAGTACTTCATTCCTTTTCATGGATGAATAATATTCTATTCTATAGGATATACCACATTTTGTTCATCCAGTCATCACTTGCGTTGTTTCCACTTTTTGGCTATTATGAATAACGCTGCTATGAACATCTGTGTACAAGTTTTTGTGTGGACATAACGTTTTTAATTCCCTTGATTATATACTTAAAGCTTAAGTTCCTGAGACAAATGTATGGATACCAAGGGAGAAAGGGGGCGGTGGGATGAATTGGGAGATTGGGATTGATATATATGCATTATTGATACATGTATAAAATAGATAACTAATGAGAACCTACTGTATAGCACAGAGAACTCTACTCAGTGCTCTGTGGTGACCTAAATGAGAAGGAAATCCAAAAAATAGGGCATATATGTATAGGTATAGCTGATTCACTTTGCTGTACAGTATAAACTAACACAATATTGTAAAGCAACTACACTCCAATAAAAAAAAAGGATTAAGTTCCTGGGTCGTATGGTAACCCTACGTTTAACTTTTTAAGGAATGGCCAAACTGTTTTCCAAAGTGGCTGTTACCATTTTACATTCTCACCAGCAATGAGTTCCAGTGGGTTCCAATTCCTTCACACTCTTGTCAACACTTGCTATTGTGTTATTTTTATTATAGCTATTCTTGTGGATGTGATCTTATTGTGATTTTGATTTACATTTCCCTAATGATGTCAAGCATCTTTCCATATTTCATTATTGGCCATTTGTAGGTCTTCTTTGAAGAAATGTCTATTTAAATAATTTGCCCATTTAAAAACTGGGTTATTTGTCATCTTATTATTGAGTTGTAAGAGCTCTTTATATACTGCATACTAAACTGTAATCAGTTATAAGATTTGTAATATTTTCTCCCATTGTGTGGGTTGTGTTTTTCACTTTTTTGATAGTGTCTTTTGAAGCACAACAGTTTTTAATTTTGACGAAGTGCAATTTACCTAATTTTTCTTTTGTTGTTTGTGTTTTGGTGTCATATCTAAGAAACCATTACCTAATCCACAGTTCAGAAAGATTCATTCCTATGTTTTCTTCTAAGAATTTTATAATTCTTACATTTAGGTCTTTGATCTAAGTATTATGAGTTAATTTTTGTATATGGCATAAGGTAGGGGCTCCAATTCCTCTGCATGTGGATATGCAATTGTCCAGCAACATTTGTTGGAATGACTATTCTTTCTTCGTTGAGTTGTCTTCGTACCTTTGTTGAAAATCAACTGACTATAGATATATGGTTTTATTTCTGGACTCAATTCTCTCCTATTGATCTATATGTCTATCCTTATGCCAGTACTACACAGTCTTTTTTTTTAATTTAAAAAAAAAATATTTATTTTATTTATTTTTGGCTGTGTTGGGTCTTCGTTGCTGCCCATGGGCTTTCTCTAGTTGCAGTGAGCAGGAGCTACTCTTTGTTGTGGTGCACAGGCTTCTCATTTGTGGTGGCTTCTCTTGTTGCAGAGCATGGGCTATAGGCGTGTAGTGGTTGTGGCGTGTGCGCTCAGTAGTTGTAGCCTGCGTGCTCTGGAGCACAGACTCAGTAGTTGTGGCACATGGGCTTAGTTGCTCCGCGGCATGTGGGATCTTCCCAGACCAGGGCTTGAACCCATGTCCCCTGCATTGACAGGTGGATTCTTAACAACTGCACCACCAGGGAAGCCCACTACACAGTCTTTTTTTTTTTTCTATACCTAAAATTAAATTCTGTTTTGAGAACCATTCCTCCCAGGTCATAGAAACTTTTAATTTATTTTTTTACACAGCGGGTTCTTATTAGTTATCCATTTTGTACATATTAGTTATACATGTCAATCCCAATCTCCCAATTCATTCCCCCCACCACTGCTTTCCCCCGTTGGTGTCCATACATTTGTTCTCTATATCTGTGTCTCTATTTCTGCCTTGCAAACCGGTTCAACACAGTCTTGATTACTGTAGATTTGCAGTACATTTTGAAATAGAAAATGTGAGTCTCTAAACTCTTTTTTTTGTTTCTTTAATTTTTATTGGAGTATAGTTGATGAGTCTCCAACTTTGATCTTCTCTTTCAGGAATGTTTTGGCTCTTCTGGGTCCCTTGAATTTCCATTTGAATTTTAGGATCAGCTTTTCAATTTCTGCAAAAAATGACATCTGGGATTTTGCTAGAGATTGTGTTTAATCTGTAGATCCATTGGGGGAGTATGGCCATTTCAACAATATTAAGTCTTCCAGTCCATGACCATGTGATGCATTTCTATTTATTTAATTCTTCTCCAATTTCTTTCACTGATATTTTGTAGCTTTTGGTGTACAAGTCTTTTGCTATTTTTTTTTTAAATTGTTGCTAAGTATTTTATTCTCTTAATGTTATTGTAACATTGGAATTGTTTTCTTAATTTCATTTTCAGATTGTTTTTTGCTAGTACAGCTATACAATTGATTTTTGTATATTGATGTTGTGTCCTGACATCTTGCTAAACGCCTTTTTCAGCTCTAATAATTATTCTTTCTCACGCTCAAATCATCCCAAATTTGGCAAGTAGGATCCTTTTCAAGTTGTTCTTGTTTCTTTTTGACATGGCTCCATTGGTGACTGAACACTTACTTGATTGTTGGCGTAAGAGTTCACAGTGTCATCTTGTACTTTCCCTTCTAAAACCTGGAAGCAGTCATTTCTTCACAGAGCTCTGGTCTCTTTTAGTAGGGTAGTAGGGTATTTAGAAACCACCAAGATCTTGGCACCACGTATGCTCATCGTTACTGTGGTGACATTAGATAGAATTAAGAAATATATACATTTTAAGTTATAAGTTCATACTGATATTTCTAATTCCAATTTAATCATTACAGAATTTTTCCATACCCTCTTTTATTTTATATCTTTCTTCTCAGACTGAAAATCTTATTTCCTATTCACATTAATATATTTATTTATTTGCTTTATCGCAGTGCTACTCCCAGTGTTATATTAAATCAACTCTTTTTGTTTGTTCGTTTGTTTGTGGTACAGGGGCCTCTCACCGCTGCGGCCCCTCCCGCCGTGGAGCACGGGCTCCGGACGCGCAGGCCCAGCGGCCACGGGCCACGGGCCCAGCCGCTCCGCGGCATGTGGGATCTTCCCGGACCGGGGCACGAACCCGTGTCCAGTGCATCGGTAGGCGGACTCTCAACCACTGCGCCACCAGGGAAGTCCAAATCAACTCATTTTGTTCTTCAGAAATTAGGAAGTTTTTCTTCTAAAAAAATTGCTAGTCCAGTTCAATAGTGTGCTTAGAGACCTAGTTGATTTACATCTGGTTCTAGCTCCTTATTTTCTTGAAGGCCACTAGCAGTTGGCTGACTGGCAGTTGGCTGTTGATTTTTGTATGTTAGCTTTATTTTCTGCTATCTTAAGGAATTCCTTTATTATTTCTTTGTTATAGTATTGATTCTGTTGGGTCTTTCATGTATAATATCTGTACATAGAAATAGTTTTACTTATTTTCCACTTTTTAGTTCCAATTGTTTTCTCTTGACTGACTGCATTGGCTGATATTTCCAATACAGTGTTAAGTAGTAGTGGAGACAATGGCAACCTTATCTTGTTTCTAGCCTTAGACTCATGTTTCTCCATAAATGAGACTTCTTAAATTTCCTCCGTTTCAAAAGTTAGCTATGTTCTTTTCATTGATTCTTTCCTAAGAAGTTTTAATTATGTATCTATGTCATATTCCATCAATTTATGTTTTTGTCTTTATTATCTCCTTCCTTGTGCTTTCTTGGTTCAGTTTGTTGGGGTTTTTTTTTCCCTAGCTGTTTAAGTTGAGAATTTAATTCATTTATATCCATTCTATTATTTTTATACATGTTTAAGACTGTGAATTTTCCTCTGATTATTGTCATAGCAATATCTCACAAATTCTGAGATGCAGTGTTTTCATTATAGTATTTACTTTGTATATTCTCTTCACACAAAGGCTGTTTAATAGTTTTTCTTTTAAATTTCTATGTGGAAGGGCTTTTGATTTTTAATTTTGATATTAATTTCTAGTCATATTGCATTGTGGTCAAAATTTTTTTGGTATGATTTCTACTTTATGGAACTTTTGAATATTCTTTTGTCAAGTTTTGTGACTCTCCATGGATTCTTGAAAAGAAGATATATTCTCTATTATTGCATATCTGCATTTAAGTTATGGACAACTATAAATGAGTTCTGTTATTAAATTTATTAAGTGTTGCATCTGAGAAAAATGAGATTGTTAATCAGGATTACATTGCAATATATTAACATAAGATTCTACTTGAAATCTGGTTTCGCTAACCACTGTTTTTTTTGTTAGAAGTTTGTACTTCCTCAGTTCCTAAGGTGGGATATGCCAGTTGGCCAAAGCTGGAAAGAGGAAGAAAATTTCATATTTTACAATTACCCTGAAGTGAACAATGATAAACATTTTTAACTATTAAACTCTCAAGAATTAAAAATACTGATGATATTCAGGATTGTGAGGTTATAATGTAAAGGGAAACATATACTGTCACAGGATATACAAGTTGATAGAGTGACTTTGGAGGGCAAGTTGCTAGTATATATCAATATTAAAAATTCACATGTCCAGGGCTTCCCTGGTGGCGCAGTCGTTGAGAGACCGCCTGCCGATGCGGGGGACATGGGTTCGTGCCCCAGTCCGGGAGGATCCCACATGCCGCGGAGCGGCTGGGCCCATGAGCCATGGCCGCTGAGCCTGCGCGTCTGGAGCCTGTGCTCTGCAACGGGAGAGGCCACAACAGTGAGAGGCCCGCGAACCGCCAAAAAAAAAAAAAAAAAAAAAATTCACATGTCCTTTGATTCTATATACTATTTATTTTAAGGAATTCTTCCTACAGAAATACATATGTGCACAAAGTTATATACATAAGAATGTACATTGAAGTCTTGGTTGAAACAGCAAAAACTAGAAACAACCTAAATATCTTACACTAAGGATATGGTTAAGTAATAAATAATAAATCATACTCTATCTTTATGTGGAACACTGTGTATTGGAAAAATTTTCAGATATATTCTTAATTAAAAATATAAACAATATGTCGTTTATGATTCCATTTATGTAAAAAATTGTGTGTGTGTGTGTGTGTGTGTGATGGATAGTAAGTCCATAACTCAGGTGTACAAGACATAGAACTTTTTTTTTTTTTTGCCCGCACCTCATGGCTTGTGTTATCTTAGTTCCCCAACCAGGGAATGAACCCAAGCCCTTGGCAGTGAAAGCGCCAAGACCTAACCACTGGACCACCAGGGGATTCCGAAAAAGAACTTTAAAGCATTTTTATAATTTTCTCTTATAATTTGGTCTAATTTCTGTTTCTAATCCTCACCACATCAACCTTGTAGATATACTCTGAATGAATTTGAAGTTTCTCATTCCTTTTCTCCAGGGTTGCATCTGAGTTCCAAGGAACTGGGAGATGGGATAGCAATTGGTCCCTCTGATACTCGAGGTCCTCTGTCAACACAAGCATCTGCCAAGATATCCATCTTCGTGATCCTTGGTCATCACTCACATAGGTGTTTCCATCCTGTCAGCTCAAGATGTTCTTCCTGCTTCTCCATCTTGCCCATGGGCACAGAAATCATTCTTCAGGCTCAGGACTCGTTTTGCTGATCCTTTTCCCTACCACAGCACTGGAATGTCTGAGAGACTGTTTACGGGCAACGTCTCAGGATGCTGCCTCAGAGACAGGCTGCCAAGCCCCTCATTCCAGGACCCTCCAAAATCTATATCTTCACCTCTTTCTTTCAGACTCCCTGCTCCCCTCCTCCCAGGGAAATATCCAAGGGTGAGAAGATGAGTGGGCCATCCCTCTGTCCTCAAATCCTCTACTTTTCTTACTTATCATGTGTATAAACTAAGGTTCATCGTCATTTCTGGGGTTTCAGACTTTGGAAAACCAGAGCCAGGGGAAGACTCTCACAGCCCTCATCCTTGGTTTTTCTCATCCTTCTCTCAACGAGCACAAAAGAGCCAAGGTGTTTGAATTGGAGAGTTACAGCAAGAAAGGAATTTGGTTAATATTTCCAAATATTTTCTTTATTTTTTAAATTTATTTTTATATTTTGTAAAATTTTTGGCTGCGTTGGGTCTTCATTGCCGTGTGCGGGCTTTCTCTAGTTGTGGTGAGCGGGGGCTACTCTTTGATGCGGTGCGCGGGCTTCTCATTGCGGTGGCTTCTCTGATTGTGGAGTATGGGCTCTAGGCACGCGGGCTTCAGTCGTTGCAACACGTGGGCTCAGTAGTTGTGGCGCACGGGCTTAGTTGCTCCATGGCATGTAGGATCTTCCCGGACCAGGGCTCGAACCCGTGTCCCCTGCACTGGCAGACAGATTCTTAACCACTGAGCCACCAGGTAAGTCCCTCTAAATATTTTCTAGTGATATTTTTTACTCATATTTATTCATATGTGGAAATGTAGAAGAAAGGTCTGGAAAGGTATACGTCAAACAGTTAACAGTTGCTGCCTCTGGGGAAGGCTGTGAAGAGTAGGGAGCTGCACCCCTGTTGCATGCCTGACGGGAGAAAGAGAATGACATTTGGGAACCCACTAACGACTCCACACACTCCAAACTAGAGGTTTAGAAAAAGTGACATTACGAGATACTCCTTTTTTCCCTCCTTGTTTGCTGACTCTTTACAAGCAGAGTGGGTGTCACCTCTCATTCATCGCCTCCTAATGGGTAAGATTAATAAATAATGGATTCATCTAATGAGTTTCTGATCTGTATTTAATTTCCAGTTGGAATCTTTAGTGGACCCCCAAACCCTATTTTATCTCTGTTGTTTCAAATTCCTACGATGAACTTTGTTGTTGTCACCAAAGCTGTTAAGGAGTAGTAAAGTAAACGAATGCATTCTCAGCTTCAACCTGCTGACAGTCTTTGGTTCAAATGTAAAGAGGAAGACCTAAAAGGAGGAAGGGGGAAAGCAAAGGGTCAGGATCCAATGAAACCACATAGTCCCAGGACAAGATACCTGCAAAGATTAGTGGAAGGGGAAACAGATCCATGTATTTGGAGAAAGGTCACGCTGTCTTATTGTTTATAGGCCTCTGTTCTTGGCCTAGGATGCTTCAGTGATTTAGTGAAAGTAAAATTATATTAATTAGATTTATAGCTGGGAGAGATTGTCTTCTGGATAAAAGACTCAAGATTCAAAAGACCTTGAGGCTAGGTCAAAACAACAAAATGCAATTTAATGGAAATGAATGCCAAGTCCTACATTTAGGTTTAAAACATTCAGTTGCAGAGTATAGAGTGGGAGGAACTTGGCTTGATAACAATTTTATGAAAAAAAATTCTGAAATTTTAGATAACTATACACTAGCCTAATCCAAGGTTTAAAACTCCTCCACCTGCTAAAAAACAACTAATAGGATCTTCGCTCCTATAATAGGAATATAGTTTTGTGTTCAGATTAACGGAGGAGTTATATTGTACTCAGCATTGAAAATATTTCCAGATATATTGTTAACAAAAATTATGAACAGAATGTAGACTATGATACCATTTATGTAAAAAACGTGTGTGTGTATGTGTGTAGTGGATATGAACTAAGTCTTATATTTAATTTTCAAAATTCAGTTTCAAATTTCAGGTTATAAAGTAAACCTTCATAAATGATTTTTTTTTTCTTGGCTGCATTGGGTCTTTGTTGCTGGGTGCGGGCTTTTTTCTAGTTGTGGCGAGCGGGCGCTACTCGTCGTTGTGGTGCACAGGCTTCTCATGGCGGTGGCTTCTCTTGTTGTGGAGCACAGGCTGTAGGTGCGCAGCCTTCAGTAGTTGCAGTGTGTGGGCTCAGTAGTTGCGGTGCATGGGTTCAGTAGTTGTGGCACACAGGCTTAGTTGCTCCGTGGCATGTGGGATCTTCCCGGACCAGGGATCGAACCTGTGTCCCCTGCATTGGCAGGCAGATTCTTAACCACTGCGCCACCAAGGAAATCCCTAAACGAATTTTTTAAATGTTAAAAAATTATTAAGTGAATCCCTTGGCATGGCCACGTATCTTGATAGACACTGAATATAGAGTGCTTGGGCAATACCTGAAGTACTTGGGGAGGTTCTGGGTTCTACTTTTTAGAAAGCCATTTTGAAAGAAGAAAATATTCAGAAGAGAGTGAAAAGGAGAAGCCGCAGAAGCAGGGTAGGTAGGTGAAGGACCTGGGGCTGAGTGTGGGGAGGGGACAAGTGGGCATATTCTTCATATATCTAATGAGCAGCCCAAGGCAGAGCTAAGGCTGGTGACTAAATGCTATAAAGACGATAGATCTATGATCAATACAAAGAAGGCCTTTAACAGTTATTATTATCCCACAATGAATAAGGCTGAGTTCCCTTCCCACTGTGTTCCCTGTCAACTGGGAAGATGATGATGATGTGAACAATAATGGTTACCATTTATTGAGTATTTACTAAGTGTTTTTCATATATTATCTCATTTAATACCCACAACAGTGCTATGAGGCTGAGAGAGCTTAAGTAACTTGCCCAAGGTTTGATTGCCTACCCACAAACCCACAAAAAATGGAATAGTCCAGTGCATCCGTATTTCAAACACTTTTTGTTCTAATCATCTAAGACTTTTTTAGCAGAATGATAGTTCAGCCTATTTCAACATCCAGCAGAGCGTCTGACAACAGTTGATGCTCAGTGTGCATTAGTTGAATGAGAAATAGTAATCTATGAATGGGAATGAAGCATTGTGTAATAAGAATGGGATTTGGAATAAAATGCACTCTGCCATGGTTACAGATCTTGAGATGAGCCCAAGAGACACGAAGCGTGTTTCTAGAGCAGCACTGTCCAATTGAATTTTCTGCAACAATAGAATTGTTCTTCAATTATGCTGTCAATATAGTAGCCACTAGCCATGTGTGGCAATTGAGCACTTGAAATGTAACTAGCTCAACGGAGGAACTGACTTTTAAATTATTCTATTAAAGTTTATTAATTAAATTTAAATGCAAATAGCCACATGTGTCTAGTGGATACTGTATTGAACAACATAACTCTAGAAACTGATTTTTCTTGCATTTCCTGCAGTTGACTGCAAGAGGGGTGAACTGTGTGAGGAGGGTGCACAAGGCTAATGATTGTGCTGAGTTAGATGTAGTCAGCGTGCCCTGGGCTCATCCGGGGGTCGTATCAGGCTGGCTGAGGAGTCACAGGGAGCATCAGCAAAACTCACTTCTCAGAGTCGCAGGAACTTTGAACCCATTGGTAGGATGTCCAGGTGGCCCCCAGGCAGATCAGCCAGAGGGAAGAACTAAACTAAACTCCATAGGGAAGAACTCATAGCTGATTGGATGTGCAAGCTGCTAACGGGGCAGCACCACCTCTCTATCCCCCTGGGGTCATGCCCTCCGAAGTTCATGGGTCACCAAATTCACGTGGAGAAAACAAAGATCAAGATGGCTTGCAGAATTTTAGGGGACTTTATTGACCTCTTAGTGCATGCCATAGTGCATGCCCCCAACCCCAGAGGAATCTCAAATCCATATCTTTCCTGTTTCACTTTGTGCCACCTTTTCCATTGTTCACCAAGCTTCACCCATGCAGGTCTTCTCTGTTCCTGCCCAGAATGCAACAAATCTCAGCAGACCATTGTGACTAAGAGTACAAACTCTGGAGCCCGATCGCTGGAGTGCAAATCCTTCCTTTGCCATTTATTAGTAACTTATTAACATTTCTTTGCCTCAGTTTTTTCACTTGTAAAATGAAAATTATAATAGTACTTACCTCATTGGGTTGCTGAAAGAATTAAATGTGTGACTATATGTAATGTACTTAGATCACTACCTGACATATAATAAGTATTATAAAAGTGTTGGTTAGTATTATCAGTAATAATAGTCCTCCTACATTAAGATTTGCTTCCTATATCTTATATATTTTTTGCCTGGGCAACTGGTCATCCTGCAGGTTTTGAAGTCCATTCATTTTCTCAGGGAGATGTTTCCCTTTCAGTGAGCTTAGTCACCGCCCTCCTCCACCCCCACCATTATATGTTCTAACAGTGCTGGTACGCTGGGCTTTTCCTTCATAGCAACTTATTCCACTTGCATAATTATCTGTTTGGGTAATCGGTTATTTAATGTCTTTCTCCTCCATTAGACCAAAAGCTCCTTGAGTAAAAGAACTACAGTTGTTCAGGGCTTCCCTGGTGGCACAGTGGTTGAGAGTCCGCCCGCCGATGCAGGGGACGCGGGTTCGTGCCCCGGTCCAGGAAGATCCCACATGCCGCGGAGTGGCTGGGCCCGTGAGCCATGGCCGCTGAGCCTGCGCGTCCGGAGCCTGTGCTCCGCAACGGGAGAGGCCACAGCAGTGAGAGGCTCGCGTACCGCAAAAAACAAAAAACAAACAAACAAAAAACAAAACAAGAACTACAGTTGTTCAGGTGTTCAGAGTTATATCCTAAGGGACTAGTGGGATATTTGTTCAGAGTAGTTGTTTAATGAAAGGAAGAATTCATGAAAAAAAAAAAAAAAAAAGAAAGAATTCATGGAGGCATGTCAGCATCACAGGATAAGGCAGTGTAATATTTCAAGCCAAGCTCACAGAAGCAAACCCTCTCAAATATTCAAACTGTCAAAAGTCTTCTCCATTTTCTAACACCTTTTACTATCCACCCAGTTCAGTTGTCTCCATCATCATTAATGACCCACAGTTGAAAATAAGAAGCAGAGGTAGATTTTCACGGAAGACGGAAACGTAAACCAGCAAATGTAATTGAGAGAAATTTGCCCTTAGAGGTTACATCCAATGATCTTATTTGCTTTTTGTGGCCCCTTGGGAGATGTTGATATGCAGCTCCAGCTATGGTCGATCCTATGGTCGTTTAGCAATATTCAACTTAAATCCTGGACGAAAAAGAAAATATTGAATCATTATTTTTAATTAACAATTCAAGTATTAAGTAATCATTCCTTAATTAACATTTTGTGTGTCAATAAATTAACATTTAATAAGTTAACATTTATTAAGTAATCATTCTTTAATTAACATTTTGTGTGTCAATAAATAATTTTATGTGGTCATTCATCGATCTGAAAAGCATTTGAAAGCTGATATATAGATAACAAAATAGGACCAAATCCCAAAGGGTCAGTTATGAATTTCGGTAGAGCACCGCCACCACAATTTGCAGATGTGATTCCAATGTTTATACCCTAATTTATCAGTGATTTTGTTCTTAACTTACATGCACAGCAAGCAGACCCTCTTTATAAGTCCATGCATGCGCATAAAATGCTCAAGTCCAATGCTGAAGAATCTTCCTTGGAAGTGTCCATCTGGCATCATGTCACCAGGGAGACCATTCAGAATTAGATATTTCTGCCCCAGTATGCAGTCTCTTTAGGTGTATTAGTAAGAGTATTCTGACTGCTGTAACAAACAACTGCAGGATCTCAATTCTGGACACGACAGAGGTGTTTCTTGCTCACACTGCAGTCCAATGAGATTGATGCAGGAGCGGGAGAGATTTGTTTCATGCAGTCATTCAGGGACCCAGGCTCCCTCCATCTGAAAGCTCCACCATACTTCGGGGCTTCAAAATCAGTACCTGGATCTTCAGCTTCCAGTCAGCTGATATGTGAAGAAAGAGAGCTTGGAGGGTTATGTGAAATGTTTCAGAGGCCAGGCTTCTGAGTGGCTTACATCATTGTTCCCCATTCCCTTGGCCAGACTCAGTCACATGGCCATGACCAACTGCAAGTTAGGCTGGGAAAGTAGTCTAGCTGTGTGCCCAGGAAGAAGAGAAACATGGATATTGGTGAGCACCAGCCATCTCTGTCACAAATGCAAATTAATACTATGATAACAAAGATACACAGCAAACAAAGGAGGGGTTAAAAACTCCAATTTTAACTATAATTATACCTCAACCGAAAAAAAAAAAAAGGGGGAATATGTACACATTCTAAGGTTTAAAAGCATGCCGTTTTTCCCTGAAGGCATTACACCGCAATACTAAGTATTGCAAAGGCACTCTCCAGGACAACAAAAGATGTGAGGATTGCAGACCCAGCCGGTGAGACTGGTTTGAAATGGCCACCGCTCTCCCATGCGGCTGCAGCTGCGTCTCTAGTAGAACCCACCTTATTTCCATTTTCCTATTACCACTCATTTTAAAGCCGCACCAACAGAGTCAGCTTTTTCAGTTGGCCTAAAACTTGGCACTTAATTTTTTCTTTCTTATTATACAAGTTAAGATTCACACACAGAAAGCTTGAAAAAAAAGAAAAGAATTAGAAAGACATGAAGAAAAAAATCATTTATCATTACACAATTGGACTGTCATTTTCAAAAAAGTCTCTGACAAGGAGATTGAAGACAGGAGGAGGGACCCCCAAATCACCCTCCCTCAGCCCCAATCAGCCATTCCCATGACCCTGTCCTTCCCTACTTTGAAGGCTCCCCAACTATGTGTCTGTAGATAACCACTCACCCTGTATTTCATTTCCCCTCCATCAAAGCCTACAGTTAAACTCTGAGCCATGGGGCCAGCATTTCCAGAAAGATCCCTTGACCTTTGATAGATCTTCCAGGCTCCACACAATAGTTCTTCTCTAATAGAAAAGAGAGGAATACAAAAACCTTTTGTCACAGCATGTTCTGTGTCATTTAAAAAGGGAGGGCGAGGATTAGCATAATTTGAACATTTGCTTTATGCCAGACAAGCCTAGATGCTTTGTAAATGTAATCTCACATTTCATCCTCAGCATGCCCCTTCGAGACACATATGAATTTCCCTATTTTGCAGAGGAGAAAACGAAGGCACACAGAGGCTAGTAACTTGCCCAGAAGTGATCAATTCTGTGACTTTCATCACCCTTCTCCACTGCTCCTAAATCCCGGATAACATAAGGGAAGACAGGGAAGGAGGATTTCTGGAAAAGCTCCTTGGAAGTGAGGGACGTCGGGCTATGTGGGGCTGCACACTGAGGTACAGGTCAGAAAACATTTTCTGAAATGCCTGCAGAGGCTGTTTCTTCTCTTAGGCATCCATCTCTTTGGTTCCATCTTCTGTCCGGTGGCCCCAACCCCCGGGCTGCTGTAACACCTTCTCTTTCTGCCCTTCCAGCCTAGAGTGGTAGTGACTTTTTACTATGACTCTTCTCTGTACTGCCTCATGATCACCACTCCCCTGCAATAAAGTCCCTTTGTTCTGATGGAAACCGCAAACAGAATAAGAATACATTTAATGAGAACGTCTACTTTGCCAAGTCTGTGCCGAGTGCAGAGAATCCTGTGATTAATAAGCCAGGTGTCAGATGCAAAAATGGGAGCTCTAGTCTATGGAGGAAAGACAGATTTTTAAGCACTTATTTTCAATACAATATGAACCTCAGAACTTCAGACTGAAAAATAAGTTTAAAGCGGAGACTACCCTGAGTTGTTTCCTGTACTAATAATAGTCCTACTGGCGTTGCCATTGGGGTAATGTGAAACAGTATCCAGTGGTTCCAAAGGCACCTGAGCTGCCTTTAGGTTATACAGTTTAGTTTACATTCTGGAACTTTCTGTAAGGGAGGGTGAGTAACAGGACACCGCAGGCGTACAAGAAGATAGACATGGAATTAAATCATGAAGTTTGAAGGATGTGATCTTCACCAATTATCAACCGTTCCATTTTTCTCTCTCTTGAGACACGTGCAAACACACACACACACACACACACACACACACACACACACACAATTTATTTATTCATTGTGAAAGAAGATGCCATTCTTTTTTATCTGTATCTCTAAATGGACATAGTATCATAATAAGCTCCTTTGTTTAAGTTAGCCTACTTGATTCTTTACATATGATAGTAAAACTTATCACGACCCTGTGAGGTAGGTACTATTTACTATCTCCATTTTACAGATGGGGAAACTGAGATTTCGTGAAGTTAGGCAAGTTGGATAAGGTCACACAGTTAGTGACAGAGCCAGGATTCACACAGCTCCTTTCTATTAGCCCCCTCGCACACTGCACACGCACAGACTCACACACACACACACACACACACACACAGTCTTGTATCCCATTGACTTTGAGCACTGCCATTTTTGAATTTCTGGACTTAGCTTTGTAAACAAAATGACATGAATGGAATTCAGAGTTTGGGGAGTCTTTTTTTTGTCCTATGCCCAATATTTGTTTTGCACTTTCGACATTTGAAAAGAAAATCCATGTTGCTAGTGCTTATGAATGTGCCTCAGGGCATTTGCATGTTTCTACTTGGGTGGAAGATCTTCTCTCAGGTTGCATTCTTTTCCCATGGGCTCCAGGGACTGCTGGGAAGGCTTCCCACTGGATCTGCCTGGAGCAGGCTGTAACTGTGGGAGCCAGAGACTTCTGGCTGGTTTCAGCTCCAAGCTGGAGGGGTGCCATGAAATCACATGATGCTTGGACTAAAAGGGCAAGCTGAAGAATGTCTTTCTCATCCCACCCTGACCAGTGACGTCTAAGCAGTGAGCAAATGCGCCCCTCCAAGAAGCTACTGTAATCCACTGGATATACCAAACAATAGAAGAAAAGGTGAGTCTCTAAGCCAGGCACTGGGGTTACTGATACGTAGCAGTATTCCAAAACTAGTGAGAGTTAGGACATGCAGGGTAGGATGGTGGGAAACCCTGGAAGGAAACTTCTAGGTCATGTGGTTAAATCCCATTCATTAATGGGAGTGGAGGTCGCGGTGATTAAAATAGTAAGCCAGGACGGGAAGGGACATAACCAATATTTTGCAGGTGGTCCTGGTAACCAGGATTCGATTTTAAGTGTCCTAACCCCAAGGCCAAGTAAGAAGTCCCAGGAGCAGAGGGCAACCCTTGTCTAGGGTAGGAGTTGCTGGCATGTGGCTGCTATTTCTGAGTAGCTTTGTTAATTAGATTGTTTCTTCTAAGGGTCTGTTTCTTTAGACGTTAGTCTAGATGGCATGGAGAATGAAGGCTGATGTAGAAAAAAATGCAGCTTACTGCTGATAGAGAGGACACCTCTCAATTTCCACCCTCTTCCTGGTCTCTCCCATTCCCCTTCTTTATTTCATATTTATATCTTCCTATTCTTCTTGGATTAGAGAAAGAACAAAATAGGTCTGGCCCATAATTACTTTTAGAGTGTCACTTATCTAGACCCCCAAGGGACTCATTCCAAACAGGAGAGTAGTTTCGCACTCCCTGGCTGACCTGGGTCTCCATGCTCCTGTGACCTTTCCGAGTCCTCCATGTCTCCGCCCTGGAACCTGGCAGATGGTCCTTGGTCTCCCACAGTGAGCCAGCCATCACAAGAAAGCTGAGTGTAGCCATGAAGGCGTGGGCCTCGGTGGAATCTTGGCTCAAGCACGATTTAGATATTAGAGTGAACTATATGAAATTGCAGACATGTGGCTTTTTAAAAATTAACCTGTTAATTTTAAAATAACTGTAGATTCACATGCAGTTGTAAATAATAATACAGAAATCCTATGTACAGCTTTACACATCCCCCCTAGTGGCAACATTGTGCAAAACTATAGTCTAATATCACAACCAGTATGTAGACGTTGATACGACAGACAAGATACCGAACAGTTCGATCACCACAGGCCTTTCCTGTTGTACTTTTATAGCCATGCTCATCTCCCTCCTCCCTGGCAACCACTATCTGTCTTTTTATAAATAAGTCTATTTAAAAATTTTTTTATTTATTTGGCTGTGTCGGGCCTTAGCTGCGGCACACGGAATCTTCATTGTGGTGTGTGGGTTTCTCTCTAGTTGTGGTGCACGCACTCCAGTGGGTACGGGCTTAGTAGTTGCGACGCACGGGCTTAGTTGCCCCACGGCATGTGTGATCTTAGTTTCCCCGCCAGGGATCGAACCCGCGTCCCCTGCATTCGAAGGTGGATTCTTATCCACTGGACCACCAGGGAAGTCCCACTATCTGTTTTTGATTTATATAATTTTTGCCATTTCAAGAATACTATATAAATGGAATCATATAGTACATAACTTTTGGGATTGGCTTTTTTCACTCAACATAATTCCCGGGAGATTCATATCGTTTGTTGCCTGTAGCAATAGCTTTGTTACTTTTTATTGCTTAGTATTCCATGGTAGGGATATACCACGGCTTGTTTAACCATTCACCCAAAGGACCTCTGGGTTGTTTCCAGTTTGGGGCTATTACAAATAAAGCTACTATGAACATTGCTGTATAGGTTTTTGTATGAACATAAGTTTTCATTTTTTTCTGGGATAACTACCCAAGAGTGCCATTGTCGGGTCTTATGGTAGTTGTGTTTAGTTTTATAAGAAACTGGTAAACTCTTTTCCAAAGTGGCTGTACCATTTACATTCCTACCAGCAATGTGTAAATGATCCAGTTTCTCCCTCTGCATTCTCACCAGCATTTGGTGTTGTCACTATTTTTCATTTTAGCCATTCTGAGGTATGCAGTGATATCTCATTGTGGTTTTAATTTGTATTTCCTTAATAGCTAATGATGCTGAATATCTTTTCATGTGCTTATTTGATATCTGTATGTCCATCCTCTTTAGTGAAATATCTGCTCATGTCTTTTGCACATTTTCTAATTGGATTATTTTTAATGTTGAGTTTTAAGAATTCTTTATATATGATAAATACTAGTCCTTTGTCAGATAACTATTTTTGCCCATTTTGTAGCTTGTATTTTCATCCTCTTAAAAGGGTCTTTCGCAGAGCAAAAGTATTTAATTTTGATAAAGTCCAATTTATCAACTTTTTTCTCTTATGGATCATGCATTTGGTGACAACTCTTTGCATAGCTCCAGATCCTAGATGATTTTCTCTTATTATTTTCTGTAGAATAACATGGAATAAAATAACATAATCCATTTTTCTAGATTTTTGTATAAGTTGTGAGGTTTAAGTCAAGGTTAATGTTTTTTTGCCAATGTATGTCCAATTGCTTCAGCATCATTTGTTGAAACAGCTGCCTTTCCTCCATTGAACTGCTTTTGCACCTTTGTCAAAAATCAGTTGGGTATATGTGTGCAGGTCTGTTTCTGGGTTCTTTATTAATCTGTGCATCTATCCCTCTGCCAAGACCACACTGTTTTGATAACTATAGCTGTATAGTAGACTGTAATATCAGGTACAGTCTTCCCACTTTATTTTCTTTTTTCTATGAAACGTAAAGGTTTTTTTTATAACCTTTTCAGTTGGGAATAAATTGAAAACTTACAGAAAAGTTGCAAGAATAAGAATAGTACAAAACACACCCATATATTCTTTGTCCAGATTCATCTATTACTATGATTTTGCTGTATTTGCTTTATCATTTGCTTCCCCCATCCCCAAACATATATATGAAACTTCTTTTGTAAACCATTTGAAGGTTTATTAATTAAATTAATTAAAATTAATGCATCATGACCCTTTACTCCTAAATACCTTGGTGTGTATTTTCTAAAAATAGGGATATTTTCTAACATAACCACAGTATAGTTATCAACTTCAATAGTTTATCACTGACACTTATTTAATCATATATATATATATATATATATATATATTTAAATTGACCTAGTAATGTCCCTTAGAGTCTTTTTTCAAAACTCCAACACAGTCCATTCTAGAGTCAGGTATTACTGTTAGTTGTCATGTCTCTTTAGCCTCCTTTAGTCTAGAACACCTCCACAGCCTTTCTTCATCTTTTAAAAAAAATAATTAATTATTTTTTATTTTTGGCTGTGTTGGGTCTTTGTTGCTGCGCGTGGGCTTTTCTCTAGTTGTGGCGAGCGGGGGCTACTCTTCATTGTGTGCAGGCTTCTCACTGCAGTGGCTCCTCTTGTTGCCGGAGCACAGGCTCTAGGCGCACGGGCTTCAGCAGTTGTGGCTCGCGGGCTTCAGTAGTTGTGGCACGTGGGCTCTAGAGCGCAGGCTCAGTAGTTGTGGCGCACGGGCTTAGTTGCTCTGCGGCACGTGGGATCTTCCCAGACCAGGGATAGAACCTGTGTCCCCTGCATTGGCAGGTGGATTCTTAACCACTGCACCACCACGGAAGCCCCTCTTCATCTTTTATATCATTGACATTTTTAACGAATATAACATCCCTGCCCTGACGCCCCCTCCCCCGTACCCCAGTTTTCATAGTAGAGTCCTCATTTGGGGTTTAACTTATATTTCTCCATGATTAGATTCAGGTTGTGCATTCTTGGCCAGAATATTATAAAGGTGATGTGTCTCTCAGTGTATCATCTGGATGCACTGGATTATCATCTCCCTCCATTGGTGATTTAAATTTTGATCATCTGGTGAAACTGTCATATGATGAATTGAGCCTTTTGTTTGAACCTACAAAAATGGCAGTTTCATGATTCCACCTAACATATAAGCTTTATATGGGTTTATGTAGGTAACCTGACCGCTCTGATACTGTTTCCCCCATCTGTTAAGTGAGGATATTAATAATTTCTCTCCCATGAGTATCATTGGGAGAGTTAAATAAGGTAATGTATGTAAAATCCGGCACATGAGAGGCACTCCATAAATGTTAGCTATTATTATTTCAGTCAGGCAGTGTTAAGGGATCATGGTTTGGCTCTTCCTCTCCGACTCTCAACTACAGGCAAAATCACGACAGAGACAAAGTGGTGGGGGCTGGGCCACCTCAGCTCTGACATTTCAGTTTCCTCATCTGGCGAATGGGAAACGCCTCCTACCCCACAGGGTTGCTGTGAGGTTTCATGGCATATGTGTAAAAGTGCCTGCACATAGAATAGGTTCTTAAAAAAAGAAAAAAAAAAAAAAGGGCTTCCCTTGTGGCGCAGTGGTTAAGAATCCGCCTGCCAATGCAGGGGCACAGGTTCGAGCCCTGGTCTGGGAAGATCCCACATGCAGCAGAGCAACGAAGCCCGTGAGCCACAACTACTGGAGCCCGTGTGCCACAACAAGAGAAGCCACCGCAATGAGAAGCCCGCATACCACAATGAAGAGTGGCCCCCCTCGCAGCAACTAGAGAAAGCCCCAGCGCAGCAACGAAGACCCAATGAAGCCAAAAATAAAATTTTAAAAAAAAGTGATTCTTAATCTGTTGTATGAGGAAAACAGGAATATCTATCAGACTTAAAAAAAAATCCACTGGAGTCTGTCATACAGAGTGAAATAAGTCAGAAAGAGAGAGACAGGTACCGTGTGCTAACACATATATATGGAATTTAAGGAAAAAAATGTCATGAAGAACCTAGGGGTAAGACAGGAATAAAGACAGACCTACTAGAGAATGGACTTGAGGATATGGGGAGGGGGAGGGGTAAGCTGTGACGAGGCGAGAGAGTGGCATGGACACATATACACTACCAAGCGTAAGATAGATACCTAGCGGGAGGCAGCCGCATAGCACAGGGAGATCACCTCGGTGCTTTGTGACCACCTGGAGGGGTGGGATAGGGAGGGTGGGAGGGAGGGAGATGCAGGAGGGAGGAGATATGGGAACGTATGTATATGTATAACTGAGTCACTTTGTTATAAAGCAGAAACTAACACACCATTGTAAAGCAATTATACTCCAATAAAGATGTAAAGAAAAAAAGAAAAAATAGAAGCATAAAAAAAGCAAAACTTCAAAAAAAATCCAACATAATGTGGAATCATTCTGAGGCAGTAGAAAGGGATGAAAAAAATATAGCTAGAGACCAGGACTTGGATATCGGCATAATTCAGCGGCTGTGTGATCTCTGGGCAGATTACTTCACGTTTCGGAGCTTCAATTTTATCATTTGTAATTTGGGGATAAAAATCAGTGCACATCCCAGGGGGGTTTGTGTTAATTAATGATGCCTAGCAGTAGTTGGGCACTCCATCGACATCTCCGGAACGAAGTGGGAAAGACTAAAGCATTCACCTGTGAGCTGCCAGGGGCTGAGCGCTCTCCCGGCTGGCGCATCCCTGCAGCGTCCCCGCCTCAGTCGGCCGCACCCGCAGGCTCAGCGCGAGCGAGGTCCCCACCCTCCCCGCCCCGCATCCGGCCGCAAGCTCCTCCCTCCGCGGCCGCGTCCTCCCCGGCGACTGCCTGGCACCTGGCAGAAGCGCGGCGGCCGGGGAAGCGGGAGGCGATCCTCGGACGGCGGCGGGCGGCGGGGGAGGGGCGCGGGCGCACAGATGGGAGCAACAGAGAAGAGCGGCAAGAAGAGCCGGAGGCTGTTTTCTTCGCTGCGGCCGTGGAAGGCAACCCGGCGGCTGTGGCGGACGCGCTCGGCTTCCAAGGCGGCGCAGGGTGAGTGTGGGCGCGGCCGCGGGACCTGTTACCAAGAGCGGCGGGCGCCGGCCTCCCGCTGAAGCGGAGCCGCGGTGGCTCCGGCTGCTGCCGTAGGCGGCATCTCCCGCTGGGTTCTCTGCCCCCGGGGCCCGCGGGCGGGGGCCGCGCCGCCTGGACGTCTGGCCCTGCCTGGGCGACCCTCCTCCCTGACCCTCGGCCGCGGGGACTACACCAGTCCCCAAGCTCCCCCGGGGCCGCTCGACGACAGTCCCTTCTTCCCCCTCCACCCTTTAAGCATCTCCCCTTGGCCCAGCTGGTTGCAGCTTGTTAATTTCCCGCACAAGGCCCTGTCTGTCCGTTTGGCTCTGGACAGAGGGAATCCAGGGTGCCTCTGGAAAACAGTTTGCATCCCCCTCCCCCCAAAACCTGGCTGGCACCTGCAATGCAGTACCCGCTGGGGGATTTAATCCGCACCCAACTCTGCCTTGGAGGTCCTCCCCATTGGACCTACCCTCTTTCCAACCCATCTGCTATCTTGTAAGCTCTAGTCACGATTAACTATCTCCCAAACACATTCCACCCTATCCTCACCAGGGCCTTAACTAACATTTATTCTGTCACTGACTCACTGCATTCATTCGTTCCATAATTTTTATCGAGCTCCCCTGTGTGTCAGGGCCCAGGAGTGAACGAGATAGGCAAGGCCGCAGCTCATGGAACTACTTCTAAAGGGGGAAACAGATGTTACACACGTCAAATAGGTAAAAGTCTCCATTGCAGATTGCTCTGTGTGCTTGGAAGGAATCAAATCGTATGCTGGGAGAGGAAAAAAGGTAGAGGGGCCCTAGCTTACTTGGGGGGTGGACAGGGAAGGCGTCTCTGCGGCCATGCAATTACAGCTGAGCCTTAAGACTGATTCAGAGTTACTCCAGCATGGAGCCAGGGGAGAGCTTCCTGCCAGAGGCAATAGCAGGTGGAAAGGTTCTCAGTGTGCCTGAGCTAAGCAAGGGGAAAGTGAGGCAGGCAGGGCCTGGGTCAGGGTCTGGGTAGTATATGATGAGGAGTTTGGATTTTATTCCAAGTGAGCTGGGAAGCCACTAACATGTTCTGAGCACAGGGACATGACACGATCTGCTGGCTCATTGCCTTCTCTCTATCTGCAGTGGCCATGCCTTGGTCTCTCAGCCTGGCCAATTCCTACCCGTCCGTTAGGACTACCACAAATGCATCTCCTCTGTGAAGCCTTTCCTGGGGTATGTGCCACCTGTAACCTCTCTGCTGGTATTTCATCATCCATAAGGCATTTGTCACTGTTCCTCTGCTATTATAGATTCCATGTGGGCAGGTTCTCATCCACTTCATCTTTGCATCCCCCACCAGGCTAAGTCAGAGCTGGGTACTTTGTAGATACCTGTCTGCTTGTGTGTGTGTGTGTGTGTGTGTGTCTGTCTGTCTGTCTGTGTGTCTATCATGTCCTTTTCGTCTGTTTCCATCATCTGAGGGTTCTTTAGAGGCTGACATGCCTTGAGTTCTAAAATGGCCGACCTGAGCCAGGGCAGAAGCTAGACTGCAACAGGGCCGCATCACCTCCATCTCCACCCCAGGGTTGTTTTGAAGATTAAATGAATTAATGAGTCAATAATTGTAAAGTGCTGGCACATAGTAAGCATTCTAAAAAGAAATTTGACAAAGAGCAAAAATAATTATCTTTCAAATATTTGTGTTAGAAACAACACAAATTATTGTGTTAGAAACAAGCTTTTCTATTGTTGATGCTTAGGGAGGCTCTGTGGCTTGGCATTGTCATCTTGCCGGCTTTCAAAGGATGTGTTATTCCTTTTAGTGAATGCGCCAATTAAATTCCTTCCACACTGCATCAAGAACTGTTGTGGAAACTTAGTAGGTCTAAAGGCTGACCACCCCTTTTCTTTAGCTTGCCTGAATAGTTGAATAGATTGGTAATTGCAACAAGTATTCCTTGAGTGATACTTATATGCATAGTGTTATTCCAGGTGTTGTGTGAATGTTTTACAAAAGAGGAATAAAAGGATATTCCCACTGCCGTAAATTGGGTTAGAATAAGTTTTTTAGTTTTATAATTTTTAAACCCAGGTGTGTACTGTGTACACAACCATCCTCTCCTTTTCTTCTTTGTTCCCATCGTAGAGTTCACCCATGGCTTACCCGGGGCCCATTGCCACGCCACACCTCTCTTTTCTTAGGTAGGATCTTGGTAGATCACTGTATTTCCCTACTTCCCCTTCCCCCCTACAACCTGGAGATGAGGCCATTATAATGTCTTATGTTACATGATACTTTACAGTTTATGGAGTAGGTCAACTATAAGGTCTTGTTTAGATCTTAACTAACCTTGGAAGGAGGGAGGACAGGTGGTATTTACTTCCCCCATTTTGTAGATGAGGAAAGTGAAGCAAGAGACAGAGTAACTTGCAAGAGGTCATAGGACTGGTGTGTGGCCAATTCAGGCCTGACTACCCACACAGCTTCCTTTCTGCCACATCGGCACAAAATAAACATGTTCCAGTATCTATACTCAGGGAGGGAAGAAGTAAAATTAATAAATATTATGCAATGAATGAAATCCATATCCCAATTTAATTTTTCTTAAAGGTGGCCTGAATTTCTCATGATGATGTCAACATAACTTGGGGCATCTACAGTCATATGCTTTGGTGCCAGACAGACGATGATTTGAATCTGCCACTAGTAAGTGGCACACCAGTAAGCTGTGTGATCTTGGGCAGGGTGCTAAATCTTTCTAAAACTCAGTTATCTATCATACGTAAAATAAGGACGATACTCCTATGTTATAATGTTCCTGTGATGATTATATGGGTTATTGTATATAAAGTGCTTGGTACATAGTAGCTCACAAGGTTGTGGTTGTTATTTTTATTAATATTAGTCCAGATATTGCACCATATGGTCACACCCCAAATATGGAAAGTTCAATGAGTGGTGGGAATAAAACATGGCTGGAAGCTCTTCAGGGGCCGCAATCCCTTCTGGACCAATCAGAAGGCCTTCTACATCAGTATCCTTCTTTCTACCCTCCCTTCCCTTTTTTTTTCAGCAGGGATGAGAAATAGCATAGCTTCTGGGGACCCCTGGCATCTGTTCAGCTTAATATTGTATCCTGAATATAGAAGACATTCAACAAATATGTTTATTTAGTTATTGGATAATAATGAATGAATGGTTGAGTAATGAATGAATCCTCTGGGATGTATATATTGATTTCTTCCTTGCTAATACTCAGTACTGTCAGAATTTTTTGATGCGTATGAAGTGGTACTGCCTAGTGCTTTTATATTGAATTTCCCTGACGAATAATGAAGCTGGAGATCTTTTCACATGAATATTGGCCATGTGTGACCAAGACATGTGTGAACGCCTGTTTATGTCTTTTCCCATTTTTTTTTTCTTGGTGGTTCATGTTTTTTAAAAAAAATCTGCTCATAGGAGTTCTTGAAATATTCTGGATACCAATGATTTACCTGCTTATATGTCCAAGCAACTTAAAAAGATCTACTAACCATGCAAGCTCTTCTAAAGGAACAAGCTGTGTCCAGTAGAAATTAACCCCCTAAATTGCTTCCAGCTTTTGCAGAGAACCAGATTTACATCAAATATCATAGCTTTAGGTTATAGAGAAGGGAGTGGATAGTTGGTGGAAGTATTCTGTGAGCAGAAGGCTTTCCTAGTCCTTGAAATGATGGTAGAAAACCCATCCTGAGCTCTTCCCCCCAGAAGCTGCCTCCTGCAAACGCTGGTGGGCCGAAGTGCCCTTTCCTGAACTGCAGTTATTCCCTGGGAAGACACAGGTTGGACCTTCCATCCACAGGTAGTGCTTTCCAGGACTAGTTACCTGGAGGAAAGGACAGAACATTTGTCAGGTGACCTGTGGTTTATCCTTACTGCCATTTTCTGGCCATATGTCCCTAAAAACAAATCACATTGAATGGAGATAATGGTCATTACCTAGGGATATTGGAAAGATCAAATGATATCATAACTATGAAAGGACCATATAAATGCAAAATATATTTGCTAGGCTCTGCAGTAGCCAACCCTTTGCCGGAGTGGGACCTATATAACCTTTAGGCCCCATACCTTCTCCTACCTTCTGTTCTGCATACAGGTGCCTGATTGTAGAGTAGTAGTTCTCCAAGGGTTGTCTCCAGACCAGTAGCAACAGTGTCTCCTGGAACTTGCTAGAAATGCAAATTCTTCGAGCCTACCTCACAGCTACCAAAGCAGAGACTCTGGAGGTGGGACCCAGCAACCTGTGCTTTACCAAGCCCTGCAGTAATTCTGGTGTGTGCTAACCTTTGAGAACCGTTGGCCTAGTGGGATGTGCAAAGGCTTTAAAGACAGTGAATGTGGGTTTTTCAGTCTTAACTCTCCCATTTGCCAGCTTGTGCGATGAGCAGGTTACTAAGTTCTTGGGCTTCCAAGCTCTCATCAATAGAAGGAAGATGATGTCACTTCCCTCACAGGGGTGTTGTGAGAAGTAAATGACAGGCAGTATCCTGGCTCTGCTACTTTTTTGCTATGTGTCCTTTGGCAAGTCTCCTTTCTTCTTTCTGCCTCATTTTTCTCATCTAAAAAAGACGGACTGGCAAGCGTTAATGTGCACGCATTGCTTACCGTGTGCCAGCCATGGTCCTAAACCTGTGAATATTTTAATTTTATTTAATTCTTACAATAACCCTGTTTTACAGTCTCTATTTTGTGATCGAGAAAACCGAAACACAAAAAGGATAAGTAACATTTCCAAAGTTACACAACTAGTAAGCTGGGATCCAAACCCAGGCAGTGTGCTGTGAAAGTCCTCCCTTTAAAGGCCATGCTTGGCAAATAAGTTCTCTTTAAAAGGATGGTGATGATGATAAGAAGATTGCCTGGCACACAGTGGGTACTCCATGTATTAATTCTCTTCCCCTTGCCTTGTGGCTTGGCTTCATCGGAGCACACCCAGCTTTTGTTATAGTCATGCTGCCCTTCTCTGCGGTGACCCTAATCACAAACCCCCATCCCCTCCCCAGCCCCCAGTCAGCAGTTTTCTCACTCCAGTTCATCTCGCTTACGGCCACTTGGATGCTCTGAGCAAACCAGACAGGCATGGCTGGGGGGAAACCGAATGTGGTGGTGCAGGTGAAGTCATTCTCCTGTCACCCCACCCTGGCATGTTTTGGAAATGAATGACTAATCCAGAAGAGAGGGTCCAGGCAAGTTACCGAAAGATCGTTAGATCTGCCCAATTTGAGCAAAGTCTCTTTTGCTCTCAGATTTCCAAGGGAATATAAAAGCTTTTTTTGCTGAGTTTTTCTTCGGGGTAAAATTTACAGCTGGGAAGTTGAACCCACAATGTTAACAGCAGCGTTTTTTTTCTTTCATTTTTGTTTTGCTAGGACAATGAAGAGCCTTATTCTCTTTCAATTCAGGGTGTCACTCATTGTTCTTGAAAATTCTCTTTGGTTTTGCTCTCAAGATGGCCTCCCTTGCTGGGCATGACTCACCGGTCTAATGACTCAGAAGTGGCATCCAACAAGACAAGGACTGTGCAGAGCTGTGAAGGGACTTGTGGCCAGTGGAGCCTGCCTGAAGCTTTCCCTAAACCTGGTTATTGAGATGGCGCATCATTTCCATTAATGGATGTTTATCATGGTTGTTGGTACCAGTTTATTGGAAGCGTGAGGCAGTGCCTTGTTCTGGAAGGCTCCAAGGCTTGAGTCTATCCTTGTCCCTCAACTGGGTGTGGCCTTGAGGTTTACTGTGGGCGAGACAAGGCTTCTAAGAATTCACCTGACCCTGCTTGGAATGGCCACAGAATCAGGCAGTGTAAGGCTTCTGTAAAATTTATATCAGGGAAAATAAAGGCTCTTCTTATCTGAAGAGGACTTCAAATCTCTTTCAACTTAATTTAAAAAAATCTATTAAGGATGAATAGAAAGATGAACATCTATGTGACAGAACAAATTTAGCAAAATGTACTTGAAGATGTTTGCCATGCAATTCTTCCAACTCTTTGTATTTTGAAACTTTTCAAAATACAGTGTTGAGTAAAGTGCAGGTAACCCTAGAAATGATCATACTCCTGTAAAAAAATTGCTTCCTTGTTAACATAAATGGCAGGCTCTCTCCCACTCCCTCACTCCTCCCAGACTTTGTCTTTTTTCCTGGGGAGCCTGCTTGATTAAAAAGGGCCTGGAGTGAACCTGGCAGGGGGTGAGCTAATCCTTTACACCAGGGCTTTATCTTCTTCCTGATATGTAATTCTCACAATAGCCATATAAACCAGTTAGTATTTTCTGCATTTTATGAGGAAACTGAGGTGCAGAGGGGTACACTTGATCCAGGTCAGTAGGTGACAATATTAGTCTTACAGCATTTATGGAGCCCTCCCTTTATGTGTCAGGCTTTGTGCTGTGTACTTTACATGCATTAACTCATTTGAGCCTCATCCTACCCTAGGAGGTAGGTGCCTTTAGTATCTTCATCTTACAGATGAAGGAAATGGAGACTTAGAGAGGTGCAGGAACGTATCCCAGCTTACTCTAGGAGCCAGGGAATGGCAGAGCCCATGTTTGAACCTGGTCTCTTTTGCTTTATAGCCCTTGCCCTACTATTCAGACCCAGTCCTCGGCCTAACTCAGTAAATCAGCATACATTATAGAAACCTCTTGTTCTGAGACCACAAGCTCTTTGAGGACAGAATGTTTTGTTCAGCACTGTGTCATTCTCAGTCTTCAGAGCAGTGTCTGGCATAATGAACATTGGATGAAAGAGTACACGGATGGTGTCTTATCACCCCCTTCTTCACCCTATCTGCCCCTAAAGGTGCTCCTAACTGGGTACATTTTGGCTGCCCTGGCCTTGGTCCTTGGAGATGGAGATGCCCATTTCTTTGATGTGGTTTATGGGCCAACATGGCTCATTTGGTGGCCAGTGAAGAGTTCCAATGAAGGCAGATTTTCCTCATTGGCCTTAAGTTGTCAAGGATGCATAAGGATATTATCCACTGTCAAGGAAAGATGGGAACAAAAACAAAATAAAATTTCCCCAAACTTTAAGGGAGTCTTTAAATTATGGCAGCTAGAAATCAACTCCAGGACCCCTAGTGGCCACGACAAGCTTTCCCTCTATAGCTATATTTGACTCTCGGGCTGCAGTAGTGAGCAGGTAAACACTAGCAATTAGTTCTCTTAATGTGCCCAAGTATGTTGATAATTATACTTTACACTTATGTAGAACTTAGTTTACAAAGTACCACATCTGTTCTCCCTTTTGATCTTCTGAACAGCCTGGAACATGCACAGGGCACGGATGATTAGCCCCACTTTACAGATGAGGAAACTGGTGCCAGAGAGGTTAAATCACCTGCTCTACGCCACTCAGGTAATAGTGGTAGCGATAGGTCTTCAACCCTCTTATCTCACCTCCTACTCTGGCACATTTTCCTTTTCAATATTGTACTTGACCCAGCAGTTTCTGGGGATGAGCGCAGGTTGGTGCATTTCTTTTTGTTGCTCTTCGTCCAACTTGGAGGTGAGTGAGGTCCTGGATTGGGTCAGTTAATCATTCTGGATGTCAGTTTACCAGTCTGTATATTGGGGAATAAACACTACCCATCAGTGAGTACACTTGGAGCAGAGGAAGTTGTGAGGGTTTGGAACTCAAAAAACAATTTAATTTCTAAGTGAAGATGTTTGGAAGGGACTGTGATGACTGATTGATTTTCCGTAAAATAAGTTCAATGGCACCTCCCCTGGCCACACTATGTAAAATGGCAGCTCTGTTAACCTCATTATTATGCTTCATTTTTCTTCACAGCATTTACTGCCATTTATTATATGTTTATATTTGTTTGTTTATGGCCTGTCTGAATCCTCCCACCCAAATGTGATAGCCACGAGAGCAGGGTCTTGGTCTGTTTCCTGCACTCTTGAATTGCTAACAGGTAGAGTTGTGCCTGGCACAAATAACTGTTGTTGAGTGAATGAATGAAGGAATGAATCTGAGGTATGTAATGACTGAAAGTAAGCTTGCATTGGATGATTGAAAGATTTGCTTCAGTACTCCTTGCTGTCTAACAGAGAGGGGGTTTGGTCTGGCTTCCACAGATCCATTTCTGTCTCAGCCATCCAGTGGCTTAAAACCAATCACTAAAGCCTTGAGTACCAACTTACACCTGGGTGAAATGGGTTCAGTAACCCAGGTCCATTCAGCAGACATAGGTCATTGGATGGCACTGTATGCCTCTGCATTGTAACAGCCGGTGAGTGGCTTGAGGACTGGGGCTGGTTCCCCGTCACTGTTCTGTCCGCAGTACTTAGCATAGAGCCTGGTCCACAGAGAGGTAAAAGAAGTGTTTGCTGAATGAATGAATATGTAAGAGGAAACAAGCACAGGGCTCTTAATCCCCCTCCAAAGTGAAGGTCTCCATTTGAGAATAAGCTTGGTGCACGGCACACGTGGTCCCCTTTCAACTTGAATCAAATCTCTCCAGAGACAAGGAGGCACTAAACCATTGATTCCCTAACCTACTGCAAGGAAAGGCAAGCCTAGGCTCCAGATCCAGTTCCATGCCATGTTTTGGAATTTGTGTTTACGTCTGTCTTCATTCCCCATCCTTTCTGCTCCAGCATAAGCAAAATTATAACCCCTGCACACTGACTTGCATGCAATTATCAGAGCCCGGTGCTCCTCGGCTGAGGGACTTCTCCCCCAAGATCGCTGACTGTCTGAATGACAAATCCAAAGTCAGGGTTGCAGAACCAGCTGGACTTTCCTGCTCCTTTGCAGCAGAGGGAGGAAGGAGAGAATGAAAGATTCTGAAAATAAAGGTAAGGGGCCGACTGCAGAGGGGAGGTAAAAGAGGCTAGGGATAAGATGTCACTCCATGGACATGTTTAATGTATATTAAATGGCTGATTTAAAATTAGTGTGCATATATTATTTAAAATTTCTAGTATATAATAATAAACGTGACTTTTAAAAATAACTGATTTCTGGTTTCCAAATATTGACATTCAGTTTTCCATTTTTGTGCTACTAAATATAACATTTTTGCATTCTTCATTTAATCTTGGCTGAATAACACATTTTTACATTTCACAGACTTCCTTATAATAGTTCCTTTTTATTTTGCAAGTGTTCAGAATAATTAAGATATAGGTTTCCGGTGCATTGTTGGAATTGCAATATCTGAAATACTTCGGAATTTCACAGTTTGGGTTCTTAAGAAAAATGTAGAGGGAGAAGCCTTTAATGAACATTCACCTTTTTGGGAGGATCCAATGGGGAGCCGTCACTGACCTTCAGAAGTGTTTTTCTTGCAGAGAGATATTCAGATGCAAACTCCCCCCACTCTGCTAGCTTCCATCCCCTAGATCCCTGGTAAAAAACCCCCTTCGCATCCCCCCACTCCTCGCTCCCCCCCCTCGCCCCCCACCCACATCCCCGGCCAATTCCGCTTGAGGCATGGGGGAGGAGAGAAACGGATTTAAATGAAAACTCAGGAAAGGTCAGGTCTTTCAAATGAGCCAGCCAAATAAATATTAAGTTCAACAGCAAGGACGCTTGAGGCTGGGGGAGGAGAGAAACGGATTTAAATGAAAACTCAGGAAAGGTCAGGTCTTTCAAATGAGCCAGCCAAATAAATATTAAGTTCAACAGCAAGGATTCTGGAGGATTCTGGGGTTTCAAATTCCGAGGGTCCTTAACATTTTCTGCCGCAGATGGGGGAGGAGCGATAGATCCCAAGGCTCGGGAGGCTACACGCGTTACCCAATCCTGTTTCCAGGAAGGAGCCCTTCCGTGGTGTTGCGTAGGTGCGGCTCCTGGTCCTGCCGCAGGAGGAAGGCACAGGGCGGCTGGGCTCCCGGGAAAGCTCCGGGGCAGCCGCCGAGCCATCTCCGCGTAGCCTGGCCCAGCCCCTGCCTCCCCCCAGCTAATTTTGGGGTTTGCCCGCCCCCCTTTTCCCCAGCAGGCGTTCGCTGATCTCACCTCAAGCCTCTCTGCAGCAAGTTCCACCCCTCCCTCTGCTCCCAGCGCGCTCTGCTTTAAGGAGGCCCCAGCACTTTGCCCTTGGGCACCGGGCTTGGGTGCTCAGGTGGAGGCTGGCACACAGCGCTGGAGCAGGTTGCTCACGCCCACCGACCCTCCGCAACACCCGAGCTCGGTGGTTCTCTTCATTGGTGAGACCGCCCAGGCCCCAAGCCTTCTCCTAAGTGCATGCAGGGCCGCCCGCTTGGCCTTCACCAGCCCAGTCCTCAGCCACACTCTCTGGCATGTTATAAGAGTCTCATCTTGTAATAGACAGTGATGTTTATTCCATATTAAAAACAAAAAGCAACCAACCAAACAAAACCACACACAGCCTGATGCCGGTAGGAAGGCTGGTATTTTAATCTATCACGCTGTTTGTGATGAAGGCTCTTAAGCAATCTCACTTACTATAACTGAGGCTTTAAAAGGGTCTGGGGTAGCCGGTGTCGGTTCCACATAGCGATCTCTGCGGTTTTGATGTTTAAATTTTGATTTTGATTAAACAGCCTTAGCGGGGAGGAAAACATGTTTGCATGGCCCTGGTAAATGCAAAGAGTGCCTGTCTACTGCTGTTTCTAAGCCAGGCTCTCATGGACAAATAAAACCTGTGTCTGTGTAATCAGAATATTTTAAATAAACTCAGGGAGAATGTTGGCCTTTCCTGTGTCGTTTTCAGTAGCTGGAGAAAAGGTTTCTGGAAAGAAAAAGATGTGCTTATGTGCCATGTCATGCTAGGCCAGGGGCATGGTTTAGAAAAAGTTAAGACTGCCTGAGCTGGAGGCTCATGTTAGGTTAATATTCACCACCATTTGGAATTGAAACACTCCCAGTTTCTCAGTGCTTTAAGCTTCAAATCCCCAGCTGCTTTTTTAGGGGAGTTGGTATTTAGAATTTTTGTTTCACTTTGTTTTGGAAGGAGCCTTGGTTGGAAGTCAGGATGGTTAGGTTCTGGCTTCTTTTGCCACTAACTCATTGGTGACCTAGCACAATACCCATTCTTTTTTCGGACCTGTTTCCTTATCTCTGAAATGGGTAACTGTTAGACCAGATCACTGTTCTTCAGATTGTGGGTGGTAAGAAAGCAATTTAGTGAGTCTCAAGCAACCTTTTAGAAAGATGAAATAGAATAGAAAATGTCAGAAACCATTGCATATGGTAAGTGTAAATAATTGTTTCCTGTAACTTCTGTTTTAGATGTTTATATTTGTTTATGTATGTAGATATGGGCTGTATTGATGTCAGATCTGTTTCTCACTGTGAATCCCAGTCAAAAGAGTTTGAGAAACACTGAAATCAATCACAGCTTCCTAGTTTGTCAAGGAGTCTATGAAATGCAGTCCATTTTTGTTTATGTATGTTGAGAATGTCAGTAGTTTTCCTCAGAATTTCCAAGGGGTCTAAGACACCAAATAGGTTATGAATTATTGTGTTTCCCCCAAGACCCTTCTAAGCTAACCTCTTAGGGATCAAAGAATCCTTTCAGGGCTGGGAGATGGGCGTGTGTTGACAGGACCAGCTGAGTGTGAGATGTGAGGTGGGGTGTGTGAGCATGTTGAAAGAGAACGTGTGACCGTGGTAACTATACCATGAGAGCTATTTGTAGGTTCCAAAGTGCCAGTTGGTGACCTGAATATGAAACACAAATATCTAAAAATTAGAGTCTTTGTGCCGAAAAGCACCACAGGAAAACTATTAAAATGTTGTGCATTGTTTAGAAGTCAACTCTCCTTGAAAACAAGAACCAGGTAAAATTTTAAGAGGTTGACAGGGACAAATAAAGCATCAGGCTGTTGGTAGGCAAAAACTGAATTTTTATAAGCTACCATCACATGACTAGTGTTCTGTAAATGTTGTGCTGTGGTTTAATAAATGCCTTTCTTTCTTTTTTTCTCTTTTTAGTACATCTTGTCTTAAGACAGTCCAGTGAGGCTTTTAAACACAAAAGGCATTGTATAACATTTACCCAGCATATCTCAAAATGCTCTGCAAACCAGGAAAAAAAATTCTGTATGAGGCAACTCAGAATAAAATAGTTGAATGAGTTAATAAGTAGGTATTGGCAAGCATGACAGCTAATTATAATAATAACAGCCATAGCTCCTATTTAATGAACAAGTAGTATGTGAAAAGCTCTTTTCGAGGTACTTTACACATTGTCACAGCACTGCAAGGTTGGTGGTATTTTACATGTAAAGAAATGGATTGAGAACTTTTTACAGGGCACATAGCTAGTAAGTGGCAGAGCCGGGATTCAAACCCAGGTCATTTTACCTTCAAAACCATTCACATGGTAGGCAAGGGCTTTGAGAATAAGTAGCGTGGGAAAATTGCAGAGTTTTTAATAAAATTTTCAACATCATTTATTGCTAGAATTAATTTACTTATTATAAAAAGGGAAATGTGAACCACAGAAAATGATGGCTTTTGTATATTTTTCTAGATTGTGTTTATTTGGAAAATAGGCATTTTAACTCTAAGTTCAGCTGCAAATTTTCCTTTTATTTTGTAAGTTCTCTCTTTTATGCAGCAAGGTTTTAGAAGCCGAGATACGAAAGAATAGGAGTGGAGAGTTTGAAAGTTTGGGTGGAAACATTTGTTTTTCCTACAACAGTTTAGGGCAAATAGTTCTCCAATTTTTCTATGTTTTATTTCAAAATAACAAACATGACATTTTGTGAGCAAATAAAGTTATGCATAACATTTTAACATGGTAAAACTAGGATTAGAGCACACTGATTCCTGAAAGAATTTGATTTTTTCCTGAAAGTTATTACAGAATCTGATTGGGAGTTTGAATATGGTCAGATCCAGACTTTTAAACCCTAAATATTTAAACCACTATGGTGTACATCCCCCAATCTGTAATTCAAAATGAAGTAAGTGCAAGGAAATCCAAAAATTTTTTTTTTTTTTTTTTTAACAACCATGACTACCTTTAGAGAAGACTCAAATTCTTTCAAGAATTTGTCCTTGCTGCTTGGGACTGCTTAGGTCAGGCAAACGATGTGTATTGGTTGGGGTGATCTGTAAATGGCTGAGTGAGTTCTCAGCTTTCATGGCTAGCATGAGATAGAGCTGGGTTTAGAGCCTGGACTATGCCATTGCTTCTCAAATGTGCACAATACTGCTTCCTGTGGAACATACTAGAAATATGCAAGGGGCTCTAGCAGCATTCACTGGGAAATGATAGATGTCCTGCAATGTTCCGGACTGTTCCATTTAATGATGAATTTAATTATCTCTTGTCCTGTGCAACTTTCAGATGTTTTGCTGAAGACATAAGTGAAAACCCTCTATACTTTTCTGAGCCTAGAATATAAGTTGGTATTACATATACACTGAAGTTTCTGGGATTAAAAATGTTGTGTAAAGCAAGGAAAGATTACACTTAATTTTGTTTGGAAAAATCACTTACCCAAAGCGTCAATTGGTTTGAGACATCAAAACGACACACTTGTCTCATTCAATCTATGTACCTGTACATGTATCTGACTATTAATGTCATCTAATATAGTCTTGCTTGAGTATTTGCATATTGAAATCCATATTGTTTTGCTATATTTACTATTAACTTTCCTTTCCTTTCTCTTTTACATTGTTGTTGGTATGTGTGGTATAGTTATTGTTGTTTAATTGTGTGTTAGGTAGGTTATTTTATCTTTAAATTTCATTTTGAGATACTAAACAAGGAAATACAAAATATTTTTTTATTTGTATATGTATGTGTTACTCAGAGTATACAAAATGACTTTATTTTTACTTCTTTTTTTTGGGGGGGGGGGGGGTTCGCGGGCCTCTCACTGTTGTGGCCTCTCCCGTTGCGGAGCACAGGCTCCGGACGCACAGGCTCAGCGGCCATGGCTCACGGGCCC
>NW_006787464.1:1150584-1198203 GCF_000442215.2 Lipotes vexillifer
TGGCCTCTCCCGTTGCGGAGCACAGGCTCTGGATGCGCAGGCTCAGCGGCCATGGCTCACAGGCCCAGCCGCTCTGCGGCATGTGGGATCCTCCCAGACCGGGGCATGAACCCGTGTCCCCTGCATCGGAAGGCGGGCTCTCAACCACTGCACCACCAGGGAAGCCCTATTTTTACCTCTTTAATAATTTAAAAGAATTTCAGCCAACATCAAAACTTTTGGAGATTATATATTCAATTCTATAATTCTGCTTCCTTTAATAAAATTAGAACAATCTACAACAAGATTGAGGTGAGCATAAACTGCCCTCTTTAAGGACAGAAATACTGGGATATAGGTGTTATAAATCTAAAAAATGATGTCACTGGTAATATATATTTATGCTACTGTAACTGGCATTTTAAAATTTCATTTTCTAATTGTTTGCTGTTAGAATATAGAAATATAGTTGATTTTTATTTGTTGACCTTATTTCAGTGACCTTCCTAAATTAACTTATTAAATAGTTTTTAGATTTTTGTAGGTAGTTGGTTTTCTATAAATAAAGACAGTTGTATTTCTTTCTTTTTTTTTTTTTTTTTGACATCTTTATTGGGGTATAACTGCTCCACAATGGTGTGTCAGTTTCTGCCCTGCAACAAAGTGAATCAGCTATACATATACATACATCCCCATATCTCCTCCCTCTTGCGTCTCCCTCCCACCCTCCCTATCCCACCCTTCCAGGTGGTCACAAAGCACCAAGCTGATGTCCCTGTGCTATGTGGCTGCTTCCCACTAGCTAGCTATTTTACATTTGGTAGTGTATATATGTCCATGCCACTCTCTAACTTCGTCCCAGCTTACCCTTCCCACTCTCCATGTTCTCAAGTCCATTCTCTACGTCTGCTTTTACATTTTAGTGTATATATGTCCATGCCACTCTCTAACTTCGTCCCAGCTTACCCTTCCCACTCTCCATGTTCTCAAGTCCATTCTCTACGTCTGCATCTTTATTCCTGTCCTGCTCCTAGGTTCTTCAGAATCATTTTTTTTTTTTTTTAGATTCCATATGTATGTGTTAGTATATGGTATTTGTTTTTCTCTTTCTGACTTGCTTCACCCTGTATGACAGCCTCTAGGTCCATCCACCTCACTACAAATAACTCAATTTCATTTCTTTTTATGGCTGAGTAATATTCCATTGTATATATGTGCCACATCTTCTTTATCCATTCATCTGTCGATGGACACTTAGGTTGCTTCCATGTCCTGGCTATTGTAAATAGAGCTGCAGTGAACATTGTGGTACCTGACTCTTTTTGAATTATGGTTTTCTCAGGGTATATGCCCAGTATTGGGATTGCTGGGTCGTATGGTAGTTCTATTTTTAGTTTTTTAAGGAACCTCCGTACTGGTCTCCAAGGTGGCTGTATCAATTTAAACTCCCACCAACAGTGCAAGAGTGTTCCCTTTTTTCCACACCCTCTCCAGCATTTATTGTTTCTACATTTTTTGATGATGGCCATTCTGACTGGTGTGAGATGATATCTCATTGTAGTTCTGATTTGCATTTCTCTAATAATTAGTGATGTTGAGCATCCTTTCATGTGTTTGTTTGCAATCTGTATATCTTCTTTGGAGAAATGTCTCTTTAGGTCTTCTGCCCATTTTTAGGTTGGGTTGTTTGTTTTCTTTATATTGAGCTACATGAGCTACTTGTAAATTTCAGAGATTAATCCTTTGTCAGTTGCTTCATTTGCAAATATTTTCTCCCATTCTGAGGGTTTTCTTTTCGTCTTGTTTATGGTTTCCTTTGCTGTGCAAAAGCTTTTAAGTTTCATTAGGTCCCATTTGTTGATTTTTGTTTTTATTTCCATTTCTCTAGGAGGTGGGTCAAAAAGGATCTTGCTGTGATTTATGTCATAGAGTGTTCTGCCTATGCTTTTCTCTAAGAGTTTTATAGTGTCCGGCCTTACATTTAGGTCTTTAATCCATTTTGAGTTTATTTTTGTGTATGGTGTTAGGGAGTGTTCTAATTTCATTCTTTTACATGCAGCTGTCCAGTTTTCCCAGCACCACTGATTGAAGAGGCTGTCTTTTCTCCATTCTATATTCTTGCTCCTTTATCAAAAATAAGGTGACCATATGTGCGTGGGTTTATCTCTGGGCTTTCTATCCTGTTCCAATCATTTATATTTCTGTTTTTGTGCCAATACCATACTGTCTTGATTACTGTAGCTTTGCAGTATTGTCTGAAATCCAGGAACATGATTCCTCCAGCTCCATGTTTCTTTCTCAAGATTGCTTTGGCTATTCGGGGTCTTTTGTGTTTCCATGCAAACTGTGAAATTTTTTGTTCTAGTTCTGTGAAAAATGCCATTGGTAGTTTGATAGGGATTGCACTGAATCTGTAGATTGCTTTGGGTAGTATAATCATTTTCACAATGTTGATTCTTCCAATCCAAGAACATGGTATATCTCTGCATCTATTTGTATCATCTTTAATTTCTTTCATCAGTGTCTTATAGTTTTCTGCATACAGGTCTTTTGTCTCCTAAGGTAGGTTTATTCCTAGGTATGTTATTCTTTTTGTTGCAGTGGCAAATGGGAGTGTTTCCTTACGTTCTCATTCAGATTTGTCATCCTTAGTGTATAGGAATGCAAGAGATTTCTGTGTATTAATTTTGTATCCTGCTACTTTACCAAATTCATTAATTAGCTCTAGTAGTTTTCTGGTAGCATCTTTTGGATTCTCTATGTATAGTATCATGTCATCTGCAAACAGTGCCAGCTTTGCTTCTTCTTTATCAATTTGGGTCCCTTTATTTCTTTTTCTTCTCTGATTGCTGTGGCTAAAACTTCCAAAACTATGTTGAATAATAGTGGTGAGGGTGGACAACTTTATTTTATTCCTGATCTTAGAGGAAATGGTTTAGTTTTTCACCATTGAGACCGATGTTGGCTGTGGGTTTGTCATATATGGCCTTTATTATGTTGAAGTAAGTTCCCTCTATGCCTCCTCTCTGGAGGGTTTTTATCATAAATGGGTGTTGAATTATGTTGAAAGCTTTTTCTGCATCTGTTGAGATGATCATATGGTGTTTCTCCTTCAACTTGTTGTTCTGGTTTATCACATTGATTGATTTGCATGTATTGAAGAATCCTTGCATTCCTGGGATAAACCCCACTTGATCATGGTGTGTAATCCTTTTCATGTGCTGTTGGATTCTCTTTGCTACTATTTTGTTGAGGAATTTTGCATCTGTGTTCATCAGTAATATTGGCCTGTAGTTTTCTTTCTTTGTGACGTCTTTCTCTGGTTTTGGCATTAGGGTAATGGTAGCCCTGTAATATGAGTTTGGGAGTGTTCCTCCCTCTGCTATATTTTGGAAGAGTTTGAGAAGGGTAGGTGTTATGTCTTCTCTAAATATTTGATAGAATTCGCCTGTGAAGTCATCTGGTCCTGGGCTTCTGTTTGTTGGAAAATTTTTAATCACAGTCTTAATTTCAGTGCTTGTGATTGGTGTGTTTATATTTTCTATTTCTTCCTGGTTCAGTCTCAGAAGCTTGTGCTTTTCTAAGAATTTGTCCATTTCTTCCAGGCTGTCCATTTTATTGACGTGTAGTTGCTTGTAGTAATTTCTCATGATCCTTTGTATTTCTGCAGTGTCAGTTGTTACTTCTTTTTCATTTCTAAATCTATTGATTTGAGTCTTCTCCCTTCTTTTCTTGATGAGTCTGGCTAATGGTTTATCAATTTAGTTTATCTTCTCAAAGAACCAACTTTTAGTTTTATTGATCTTTGCTATTGTTCCCTTCATTTCTTTTTCATTTACTTCTGATCTGATCATTTTGATTGCTTTCCTTCTGCTAACTTTAGGGTTTTTTTGTTCTTTGTTCTCTAATTGCTTTAGGTGTAAGGTTAGGTTGTTTTTTTGAGATGTTTCTTGTTTTTTGAGGTAGGATTGTATTGCTATAAACTTCCCTCTTAGAACTACTTTTGCTGCATCCCATAGGTTTTGGGTCCTCGTGTTATCATTGTCATATGTTTCTACGTTTTTTTTTGCGGTACACGGGCCTCTCACTGCTATTGCCTCTCCCGTTGCGGAGCATAGGCTCTGGACGCACAGGCTCAGCGGCCATGGCTCATGGGCGCAGCCGCTCCGCGGCATGTGGGATCCTCCCGGACCGGGGCATGAACCTGTGTCCCCTGCATCGGCAGGCGGACTTTCAACCACTGCGCCACCAGGGAAGCCTCTCTAGTTATTTTTTGATTTCCTCTTTGATTTCTTCAGTGATCTCTTCGTTATTAAGTAGTGTATTATTTAGCCTCCATGTGTTTGTATTTTTTACGGATTTTCCGCTGTAATTGATATCTAGTCCCATAGCATTGTGGACGGAAAAGATACTTGATACAATTTCAATTTTCTTAAATTTACCAGTGCTTGATTTGTGACCCAAGATATGATCTATCCTGGAGAATGTTCCATGAGCACTTGAGAAGAAACTGTATTCTGTTATTTTTGGATGCATGTCCTATAAATATCAAGTCCATCTTGTTTAATGTATCATTTAAAGCTTGTGTTTCCTTATTTATTTTCATTTTGGATGATCTGTCCATTGGTGAAAGTAGGGTTTTAAGGTCCCCTACTATGATTGTGTTACTGTTGATTTCCCTTTTTATGGCTGTTAGCATTTGCCTTATGTATTGAGGTTCTCCTATGTTGGGTGTATAAATATTTACAATTGCTATATCTTCTTCTTGGATTGATCCCTTGATCATTATGTAGTGTCCTTTTTTGTCTCTTGAAATAGTCTTTATTTTAAAGTCTATTTTGTCCGATATGAGACTTGCTACTCCAGCTTTCTTTTGATTTCCATTTGCATGGAATATCTTTTTCCATCCCCTCACTTTCAGTCTGTAATTTTCCCTAGGTCTGAAGTTGGACTCTTGTAGACAGCATATATACTGGTCTTGTTTTTGTATCCATTCAGCCAGTGTGTGTCTTTTGGTTGGAGCATTTAATCTGTTTACATTTAAGGTAGTTATCAATACGTATGTTCCTATTACCATTTTGTTGATTGTTTTGGGTTTGTTATTGTAGGTGTTTTCCATCTCTTGTGTTTCCTGCCTAGAGAAGTTCCTTTAGCATTTGTTGTAAGGCTGGTTGGGTGGTGCTGAATTCTCTTAGCTTTTGCTTGTCTGTAAGGGTTTTAATTTCTCCATCGAATCTGAATGAGATCCTTGCTGGGTAGAGTAATCTTGGATGTAGGTTTTTCCCTTTCATCACTTTAAATATGTCCTGCCACTCCCTTCTGGCTTGCAGAGTTTCTGCTGAAAGATCAGCTGTTAACCTTATGGGGATTCCCTTGTGTGTTATTTGTTGTTTTTCTCTTGCTGCTTTTAATATTTTTTCTTTGTATTTAATTTTTGATAGTTTGATTAAAGTGTGTCTTGCTGTGTTTCTTCTTGGATTTATCCTGTATGGGATTCTCTGCTCTTCCTGGACTTGATTGAATCTTTCCTTTCCCATATTAGGGAAGTTTTCAACTCTAATCTCTTCAAATATTTTCTCAGTCCCTTTCTTTTCCTCTTCTTCTTCTGGGACCCCTATAATTCGAATGTTGGTGCGTTAAATGTTGTCCCAGAGGTCTTTGAGACTGTCCTCAATTCTTTTCATTCTTTTTTCCTTATTCTGCTCTGCAGTAGTTATTTCCACTATTTTATCTTCCAGGTCACTTATTTGTTCTTCTGACTCAGTTATTATGCTATTGATTCCTTCTAGAGAAGTTTTAATCTCATTTATTGTGTTGCTCATCATCGGTTGTTTGCTCTTTAGTTCTTCTAGGTCCTTGTTAAACGTTTCTTTTATTTTCTGCATTCTATTTCCAAGATTTTGGATCATCTTTACTATCATTACTCTGAATTCTTTTTCAGGTAGACTGCCTATTTCCTCTACATTTGTTTGGTCTGATGGGTTTTTATCTTGCTCCTTCATCTGCTGTGTGTTTCTGTGTCCTCTCATTTTGCCTAACTTACTGTGTTTGGGGTCTCCTTTTTGCAGGCTTCAGTTTCGTAGTTCCCATTGTTTTTTGTGTCTCCCCCCAGTGGCAAAGGTTGGTTCAGTGGGTTGGGTAGCCTTCTGGTGGAGGAGACTGGTGCCTGTGTTCTGGTGGATTGAGGCTGGATCTTGTCTTTCTGGTGGGCAGGACCACGTCTGGTGGTGTGTTTTGGGGTGCCTGTGACCTTATCATGACTTCAGGCAGCCTCTCTGCTAATGGGTGGGGTTGTGTTCTTGTCTTGCTAGTTATTTGGCATAGGGTGTCCAGCACTGTAGCTTGCTGATCGTTGAGTGGAGCTGGGTCTTAGCGTTGAGATGGAGATCTCTGGGAGCGCTTTTGCTGTTTGGTATTACGTTGAGCTGGGAGGTCTCTGGTAGACCAATGTCCTGAACTCGGCTCTCCCACCTCAGAGGCACAGGCCTGACACCTTGCTGGAGCGCCAAGACCCTGTCAGCCACACGGCTCAGAAGAAAAGGGAGAAAAAAATAAATGAAATGAAATATTATTAAAATAAAAAATAAAATATTTATTAAAAATTAAAAAGAATTAAAAGTAGGGCTTCCCTGGTGGCACAGTGGTTGAGAGTCAGCCTGCCGATACAGAGGACACGGGTTTGTGCCCCGGTCTGGGAAGATCCCACATGCCGTGGAGCGGCTGGGCCCGTGAGCCATGGCCGCTGAGCCTGCGTGTCCAGAGGCTGTGCTCCGCAACGGAGAGGCCACAACAGTGAGAGGCCCACGTACCGCAAAAAAATCAATAAATAAAAATAAAAATAAAAATAATAAAAAGTAATAAAAGTAAAGGAAAAGAAAAAGAAAAACGGACAGACAGAACCCTAGGATAAATGGTAAAAGCAAAGCTATACAGACAAAATCACACAAAGAAGCATACACATACACGCTCACAAACAGAAAAGAAGGAAAAAAATATATATATCTTTTGGGAAGTCTAAGGCCTTTTACCAGCATTCAGTAGTTGTTCTGTAGGAGTTGTTCCACATGTAGATGTATTTCTGATGTATTTGTGGGGAAGAAGGTGATCTCCACGTCCTACTCCTCCGCCATCTTGAAGATCCTTCAGTATTCTTTATAAAACCTATTTTCATTGAAGGCTATCAGTTTTCCTCTAAGCATGCTTTAGCTGCCTCCTGCGAGTTTTGTTATGTCATATTTTAATTGTCCTCTAGTTTAAGTTATAATTTGCATTGTGACTTTTTGGACATAGAGTCATGTAGAAATGTACTTCTTAATATCTAAGCAGTTGGTGGAGTTTCTAGTTATCTTTTTGCTCTTTGTTTCTAGTTTACTTCTACTGTGGTCAGAGAATATAGTTTGTTTTATTTTTTTAATTTTATTTTTATTATTTTAAAAAAATTTTATTTTAGATTGGAGTACAGTTGATTAACAATGTTGTGTTAGTTTCAGGTGTACAGCAGAGTGATTCAGTTATACATATACATGCATCTATTCTTTTTCATATTCTTTTCCCGTTTAGGTTATTACAGAATATTGAGCAGAGTTCCCCATGCTATACAGTAGGTCCTTGTTGGTTATATATTTTAAATATAGCAGTGTGTACATGTCAATCCCAAACTCCCAATCTATCCCTCCCCCCACTTTCCCCCAGATAACCATGTTTGTCCTCTAATAAGTCTGTGAGTCTGTTTCTGTTTGGTAAATTAGTTTGTTTGTATCAGTTTTTTTTAGACTCCGCATATAAATGATGTCATATGATATTTGTCTTTCTCTGCCTGACTTACTTCAGTTAGTATGATAATCTCCAGGTCCATTCATGTTGCTGCAAGTGGCATTATTCCATTCTTTTTAATGGCTGAGTAATATTCCATTGTATGTTTGTACCAC
This sequence comes from Lipotes vexillifer, assembly GCF_000442215.2. Classification (NCBI taxonomy): domain Eukaryota; kingdom Metazoa; phylum Chordata; class Mammalia; order Artiodactyla; family Lipotidae; genus Lipotes; species Lipotes vexillifer. The sequence continues at coordinate 1,158,492 of NW_006787464.1, forward strand.
ACCGTTATCCATTTATCTGTTGATGGACATTTAGGTTGCTTCCATGTCTTGGCTATTGTAAACAGTGCTGCAGTGATTATTGAGGTGCATGTATCCTTTCAAACCATGTTTTTCTCCAGATATATGCCCAGCAGTGGGATTACTGGATCATACGGTAGCTCTGTTTTTAGTTTCTTAGGGAACCTCCATACTGTTCTCCATAGTGGCTGTACCAGTTTACATTCCCACCAACAGTGTAGGAGGGCTTCCTTTTCTCCACACCCTCTTCAGAATTTATTGTTTGTAGACTTTCTGATGATGGCTATTCTGATTGGTGTGAGGTGATATCTCATTGTAGGTTTGATTTGCATTTCTCTAATAATTAGCAGTGTTGAGCATTTTTTCATCTGCCTCTTGGCCAAGTATATGGCTTCTTTGGAGAAATGTCTCTTTAAGTCTTCCGCTAATTTTTTGTTTGGGTTGGTTTTTTGTTTTTTGATATTGAGCTGCATAAGCTGTTTGTAAAATTTGAAGATAAATTCCTTGTCAGTCACATCATTTGCAAATAGTTTCTCCCATTCTGTGGGTTGTCTTTTCATTTTGTTTATGGTTTCCTTTGCTGTTCAAAACGTTTGAGTTTAATTAGGTCCCATTTGTTTATTTTTGTTTTTATTTCCATTATAGTAAGAGACAGATCAAAAAAGATATTGCTGTGATTTATGTCAAAGAGTGTTTTGCCTGTATTTTCCTACAAGTGTTGTGTAGTATCTTACATTTAGTATCTTACATTTAGTCTTACATTTAGGTCTTTAATCCATTTTGAGTTTGTTTTTGTGTATGGTGTTAAAAAAATGTCCTAATTTATTTTTTCACATGTAGCTGTCCAGTTTTTCCAGCACCATTTATTGAAGAGACTGTCTTTTCTCCATTGTATAGCCTTGCATCCTTTTTCATAGATTAATTGACCATAGGTGCGTGGGTTTATTTCTGGGCTTTTTATCATGTTCCATTGATTTATGTGTCTGTTTTTATGGTAGTACCATACTGTTTTGATGACTGTAGCTTTGTAGTATAGTCTGAAATCAGGGAGACTGATTCCTCCAGCTCTGTTTTTCTTTCTCAAGATTGCTTTGGCTATCTGGGGTCTTGTGTCTCCATACAAATTTAATTAATTAATTTTTGGCTGTGTTGGGTCTTTGTTGCTGCTTGTGGACTTTCTCTAGTCATGGCGAGGGGGGCCTACTCTTCCTTGTGGTGCACAGACCTCTCACTGTGGTGGCTTCTCTTGTTGTGGAGCATGGGCTCTAGGCACACAGGCGTCAGTAGTTGTGGCACACAGACTCAGTAGTTGTGGCTCATGGGCTTAGGTGCTCTGTGGCATGTGGGATCTTCCCGTACCAGAGCTCGAACCTGTGTCCCCTGCATTGGCAGGCAGATTCTTAACCACTGCACCACCAGGGAAGTCCTCCATACAAATTTTAAGATATTTTTGTTCTAGTTCTGTGAAAAATGCCATTGGTAATTTGATAGGGATTGGATTGAATCTGTAGATTGCCTTGGGTAATATAGTCATTTTTACAATATTGATTCTTCCAATCCATGAACATGGTATATCTTTCCATCTGTTTGTGTCATCTTTGATTTCTTTCATCAGCATATTATAGTTTTTAGAGTAGAAGTCTTTTGCCTTGTTAGGTAGGTTTATTCCTAGGTATTTTATTCTTTTCGATGTGATGGTAAATGGGATTGTTTAATTTCTCTTTCTGATCTTTCATTGTTAGTATGTAGAAACGTAACAGATTTCTGTGCATTAATTTTGTATCCTGCAACTTTACTGAATTCATTGATGAGCTCTAGTAGTTTTCTGGTAGCATCTTTAGCGTTTTTTATGTGTAGTATCATGTCATCTTCAAATGGTGACAGTTTTACTTCTTCTTTTCCAGTTTGGATTCCCTTTATTTCTTTTTCCAGAGAATATACTTTGAATGGTTTTAGTTCTTTAGAATTTGTTTCTACTTGCTTTAGGGCCCTGCATATTGTCAGTTTTTATATATGTATCTTGTATGTCTACTTTAAAACAATGCACATACTGAGGTTGTTTGGTTATACATTCTATATATATGCTAGGATGTCAGTTTTAAAAATCTTACAGTACAAGTCTTCTATATCCCCACTAATTTTTTTTCTCATCTCTTGGTTATTGAGAGAGGGTTAAGCTTTCCTATTATGATTATAGATTTCATGTTTCTCTTTTTATATTTGCTAACCCTTGGTTTTATTAACTTTGAGGCTCTGTTTTTAGGTGCATAACTATATAAATTTAGAATTGATGTATGTTTACTGTGAAGTATCTCTCCTCTTCTCTAGTATTGCTTCCTGCTTTAAAGTCTACCTTTCTAATTTTAATGGAACCATAACAGGTTTCTTTGGGCCAATATGTACATGGTATATCTTTTTCCATGTTTATACTTCAGTTTTTCTATGCCCTTATGTTTAATCTGAATCTTCTTAAGCAGCATGTAAATGAGTTTTGAAAAATCCAGCCTGACAGTTTTGGTCTTTAGTTTGAGTATTTAAAGCATTTAATATAATTATTCACGTTTGTTTCCTATTTGTGTTCCATCTGTTTTATGTACCACTTTCTTCCTTTCTTTTTTGCTTTATTTTTTGGACTAATCATGCATTATTTTTAACTTTCCCTTTTTTCTCTGTGCTAGCATGTTACACATTTGTTCCCATTTTACTTTTCATTTTGTGTATATGTGATTACCTCAGTGCTGCTTTACTTATTGCATTCCAGACAGTGTTAGACTCTGAGAACACTTTCACTCTACCCTGTGTCCTCCCCTTATCCATCCTCCCTCCCCCACCTTCTGCCTCTTGTGTCATTATTATAATTCATTTAAATTACATTTAAACCCCCATGAGACACTAGCATCATTGTTTTTTACAATCAATTTTCATTTAGATTTACTGACACATTTACCCTATCCATTGCTTTTCATTACTTTCTGAATTTCTGTGTTTCCCCCTGGGGATCTTTTCCTTCTGAATTAAAAAAAAAAAAAAAAAAAAAACTTCGTTTGTATTTCTTGTAGTGCATATTTTCTTTCTTTCTTTCTTTTTTTTTTGTGATACTCAACTACCTCTGTGTCATATTTTCTGTAAAAGAATATTCTCAGGTTTTTTTTTTTTTTTTGGTCTGGAAATGAATTATCTTTGCCTTTGCTTTTTGAAGATAATTTCGTTGGATGAATAGAATTCTGGGAATGCAGTCCCCCTCCGCCCCCCCACAGCATTTTAAAGATGCCATTCCATTGTCTCTGGCTTTTATCCTTTCTTGGAAAAGTGGGCTGTCAGTCTTACTGTTGCTATTTGATGTTGCATCTTTTTTTATTTGCCTACTTTTAACACTTTTCTTTGTATATTTGTTTTTCAACTGCTTTTCTAGGCATCATTTTATTTCCTTGTGTTTATCCTGCTTGGGGTTTTCAGCCCTTCTTGAGTCTGTGAAGCTTGATGTTTTTTGTAATTCTCATAATTCTCTGCCATTATTGTTTCAAATATTATTTTTGCTCCCTTCTTTCCCCTCTTTTTGGGTCTTTTATGTTAGAACTTTTTACTCTCTTCCATCTATCCCTTACTTTATTATCTGTATTCTTATTCTTTCTCATTTTCAGTTTGATTAATTTTTGTTATTTTAAGGTTCACTAGCTCTCTTTGCTGTGTCTAATTTATTATTACACAGTCTATTAATTTAATTTCACTTTGTATTTTTCAGTTTTAGAGTTTTTATTATTGAAAAAATAGGTTCACCATTTTGTCATCTATTTCCTCAAATATATTAATCACAGTCACTTTAAAGACCATGTTTAATAAGTCCAATATATGGGTCACTTGTGAGTATGTTTACATTTTCTGTTTTTCTTCTTGGTTTCTTTCTTCATATGCTTGACAATATTTTATTAAATGTCCAGCATTGTGTATGAAGATGATCTGAATGATGTCTTCTCTCTTACGAGAGTATTTACCATATTCTTTGCCCACAGTAGAAAAGAGAGTGCCTCAATCCAATCAGGCACTCAGTCCAGTTAAGGCTGTTTTGCCGACACCTAAGATTTGGTCCATTTTTGGGTTTCCTCAACCCTAGATCCCCAGGGGTGCTGACTGAGAGCCTGAGATGAGAACCTCAGCAGGTCCTAAACTGCAAACAATTTTTGTCTTCTTATACTGTGAGTCTGCTGAAAACTCTACTCTGCAAAAAACGCTCATTCTGCTTTTCATCTCCTTTCTCCTCGGCTTCTGTACAGCCCTGTACAGCTGAGTTAGCAGTACTTTTGCGAAAAAGCTCATGTCAGACTCACTTCTCTGAGTCCATCCAGCATGTGTCTTTTCAGTCCTGAACTCCACTTTGTGTCTTTACAGCCCCATAAGAGTGACTAAAGTCCTGTAGGCTTCTCTGCTTCTTAGCAGCTACTCTGCCTGGCTTCTCAACTTCTTGCCCCATGCCAGGAATCAGCAAATACCCTTGAGGGAAAAATGACCTTGCAGAAAGTTGGGCTTACCTCAGTGAGCCTTCTATCTCTCCAAGATCTGGCTATCTGGCTCCTCAAATCCTGACTAATCAGCAGCTCTCCTGGTACTTCAACAGATGTTTTTGGCTTTTCTAATTGCCCTCAGCAGAAATGTTGGTCTGCTGCATTCCACTGTGTTATAGCTGGAAGTTGAACCAGAACGTGTTTTTTTTGTTGTTGTTGTTTTTGTTTTCTTTAATGTGGACTATATTAAGAAAAAAGCAAAAAAACCAAGATATCAATGACATTTTAAACATCTTATATCAATTATAAAAGGTATGTGCAGTTGGTTTCTACTTACTCTTTATTATTCTAGTTATTCTATTGTTTCTTGCGTATTAAAAACTTGTGTCTTCTTTTCCCATATTTTCTCTGAAATGCTTACACATTTTTGTTGCTTTCTTCCAGAGAATATGTATACTAAATGACTTTTTCATTTCCCTGAATCTGGTCCTCCATCCTGTTGTTTACTACTTTTGTGACTTTATGATTTGGAATTGTCAACTCTCACTTCCCAAGTTCAGATATGATTCTGAAATTTACAAAATAATTTGAATGATTGAGTTAGAAAAAGTTTTAGAACACTTGATTCAAACCTTTTACCATAGTTGAGTATGTTTTTTTTTCCAACATTCTTCCCAGGATGCAGGTTATTTATAGTGCTAGTTGCATCCATGACCTTCATTTTGCTGCCCATGTCCTTAGTTCTTCAAATGCAAGTTCAGTTCATTCACTTGTTCATCTCATTTTTTGAGCACTTATGTACTAGAGTCTCCTTTCTTCTCATATACACATCAAGATAGTTCTAGGAATTAGATCAGGGCAATAAATAGCTCTACTCAAATGTGACATAAAACAAAAAGGTGACCAAAATGATTGGTGCATACCCACTTGTGGAAATGTTTTCCACGTGTTTCCAAATTTTCTTTTGAAATGAAACAAACTAGTGCTTATTTTTCAGTCTTAGCAGATGTGTTTCCCTACTCCAATACTGGTAGCGTTCTGTTAATAGATCGGGCTGCTGGTTTTTTAGGTACATTCAGTTTGTGAAAATTCATTGAGATGAACACATGATTTGATCACTTTTTAGTATGTCTTTTGCACGTCAGTAAAAATTTTAAAAAGAACTAATGTTTTAATGTCAAATACAAAAAAAGTGCCAAAGACAAGAAATCTTGAGACTCATTGATCTAGTTCAACCTCCAATCCCTAAGGTGATTAAGAAAGAGAGGACTGAAGCTTGGAAAGGGGAAATTACATGAGGGTTGGTGGAGTGTTTCATGTAACAGGGAGTGGCACTCAGGCTTTCTGACTCCTAGTTCTGTCTTACTTTTCTAACTGGTTGGTTCAGGAAATGAGGAATGAGGAAAAATCCAGCACGCGCTAACACCGGAGCTGGATGACATTCTCAGAACCCCAAAGGCATCTTGCATGAGTCAGCAGTTAACTCCCTACTCTTTTTTCTTCCCTCTTCAACCTCTTCCCTGGTCATTTAAAAACAGATAACGTTTATCTCATGCAAACTTGGAGATGGCTATTTTATCACCGAAGAATCATTTGACTATGTATGCTTAGGAAAAAGGGTAATTTGTGCCTGTGAAGTCTAACAAGAGCCCAGCACAAGGTATGTTTTTTCCCCTTTCTCAACCATTTTTAGTTCCGTGTGGTATGGTTTAAATTTAGAATACGTTTTTCAGACTAGGGGTGGTGATGCAGAGATTGAACCCAGCTGTGACTTCTGCTGCTGTGAAATAAATGGGAAAATCTGGGAACCAGTGTTAAAAAAGGAGGGCTCTCAAGGGAGGGGGGTGGCAGGGGAGGGTACTTGCCTTAATTGGGATGCGAGGGGCGGTAAGAAGAAAGAAACAGTAGGAAGGATCTCCCTTTTCCCTCCTGCTTCGGCAAGACTTGGCCTACTGAGGATGTGGTGAGGGTATTTTATGTACACACACACACATGCACACATGGGCACACACACATGTACACCTTGGACTTGGTAGTGAGTCATTAAGTCATGCTGGATACATTTTACTTTCTCAAAGGCTAGATTTTGAGTTCCCAAAATGCTGTTTCTTCTGCCTGGAATATGTTTACCTTCCTCTTTCCTCTTCTACTCCTCTTTCAAGTAGTAACTTCCTCTGGAAGACTTTCTCTGACTCCAGGCCCACTCCCCATGCCCTGCCTTATAACACACCCCCAGAGCATCCTGTGTTTTCCCTTTCATGTCACTTCCCATGATTTTAATTACTAGATCAAATTCTGGCATATCACAAACCTTCAAAATATACTGTAAAAGGGAGGAAGGGGGGGAGAAAAGGAAAGAAGAGAAGGAGGGAGGGACAGAGGGGAAAAAGAAAAGGAAGCCATGTTTGGATTCCTCCTCTCAGAGACTGACAAGGTGGACAAGTTGAGTATCTGAGCCTCAGTTTCCTCATTTTCAAAATTGAAAGGGTGATACAGGTATCCTTCATTTTATTGCACTTTGCAGATACTGTGTTTTTACAAATTGAAGGTTTGCGGCAACCCTGTGTTGAGCATCATTCTTCCAGCAGCATTTGCTCACTTTTGTTTTTATGTCACATTTTGGGAATTCTTGCAATATTTCAAACTTTTTCGTTTTTATTATATTTGTTATGGTGATCTGTGGTCAGTGATCTCTGATGTTACTGTCACAAAAAGATTATAACTTGCTGAAGGCTCAGATGATGGTTAAGTTGTTGAGCAATAAAGTATCTTTTAAAGTACATTTTTTTTAAGGCATACTGCTGTTGCACACTTAATAGACTACAGTATAGTGTAAACATAACTTTTATGTGCAAGTTGTGTGACTTGACTTATTGTGATATTCACTTTATTGTTGTGGCCCTGGAGCCAAACCTGTGGCATCTCTGAGGTATGCCCGTACCCAACTCAAAGGGTTGTTATGAGATTAGAAATAATATCGAAAAAGCACCTAGTATTGTGCCTGACACAGTGACATAGTAGGTACTCGATGCAGTGTAATTTAAAAGAATATATGTTCCCCAAAAGAAGTTATGAAAATTCAGAAAAGCACAGAGAAGCCTGTAAAACTGTCTATTAATCCATGCTTTAGAGATCATTTTTGTTAAAACAGTTGTATTCCCACAGAAAATATATCCTCTTTCTGTGCATATCTTTATATCTCCTTATATGTGCTTTACTTTGTTGAGATCATATTTTCTTCTTTACATGTGACTGCCCACTTTCCACATTTTCAGTGTCTGCAAAATACTGTTATAGTCATAATATTTCATAATAATAACCAGGCCTTCAGCTATTAAAAGAAGATCTAGGGGAGTTCCTTGGTGGTCTGGTGGTTAGGATTTGGCACTTTCACTGCTGTGGCCCGGGTTCAGTCCCTGATCAGGAAACTGAGGTCCCACAAGCCGTGTGGCGTGGCCAGAAAAAAAAAAAGATCAAGAAACTGGCACTTTAACCATTCAAACTCTACCTTTAACTGGGCAATGTTTATGATATAGGAGGATAATTCAAATTCCAGTGTAAATAAATACTATAGTGGATAAGGGTATAAATTTGACTTTTGGGTTGACCTTCAACCCTACGAAATACAACTCTTTAGCAGATTAATTTTGTCAGTACCATTCAGAGGTAAAAAATATCACACATCCATAATATATATATATTTATATATATACATACACACACACACACATAAACATACAGACAGATGCAAATAGTGACCTTATAGGTTTTGTTTTAAAATTTTAGACATGAGACAGGTACGGTAGTGTAAAACTTAGTGGTTTATAAAAGAGCAGTTGGATCCGAATTATGTTTTGACAGTTGTAATAAGTTAAGTTCACTTGCTCAGAGCTACAGCTTTTTACTAATATTTGTGGAGTAGATATTAAACATTTTTCATTTGCCCAAGTTCCAAATAACCGTCCCCCACTTTTGTTTTTCTTCTGATAAGAATCATCTCCCTGAAGTTTGTGTTTTAAACAGATGACCTAGGTAAGAATATAAGAGTTTCCTGGGAAGACCAGGTAAAACATTTATGTCTCAGAGGCACAGGGAAAGAATGAAAGCTCCTTCAAGAAGGACTTTTATTCACTAAGACCGGAAGTTTTACAATGCTTACTACAGTAGCTCTTTGAGATGAGTAGGGGAGGGTTGGGGATTTTTTAATTGTTTCTGGAGCCCAACCTCAGTTCTATAAAGACTCGATTTATAAGACAAGAGCAGTTGCTTTTATTTTATTATTTTTTAAAAATAATTTTGCAACCTTTTTTTAAATTTTTATTTATTTTATTTATTTATTTTCGGCTGCATTGGGTCTTCGTTGCGGTGTACAGGCTTGTCACTGCAGTGGCTTCTCTTGTTGTAGAGCACGGGCTCTAGGTGTGTAGGCTTCAGTAGTTGTGGCTCGCGGGCTCTAGAGCGCAGGCTCAGTAGTTGTGGCGCATGGGCTTAGTTGCTCCGTGGCATGTGGGATCTTCCCAAGCCAGATATCGAACTCATGTCCCCTGCATTAGCAGGTGGATTGTTAACCACTGTGCCACCAGGGAAGTCCCACAGTTGCTTTCAGTTTCTTAAAGGAATGGGTTGCAACTTGAATGACATCATAGACTGGTTCACTTGTAAATCCTTTTACAAGGGCTTTAGAAAACAATTTTTCTCTCTGGGTACAGAGTTTTATTTTAGCTTAAGGGAGAGGACCTGTACTGTGTTTTAAATCAGGCTCTGAATATAATCCATTTACAAAAGCTTTTGAGTGTCCTCCTTGGGTTTTGGAAATTCTTTAGCTATAGCCCTGAGTTTGGCCTTTGACCAAGGATGAAAAGGTAACTGTTTTATAGTCTCTTTAGAGTGGAAAGGTAATTCAGACAAAGGATTACTAGAATGAGTACTCAAAATAAAAAAGCATAGAGGGGAGCAGTAGGAGTTTGTGTTAGTCTTAGACTCTTTTGCTTTGGATACCTCTTATATTTTTAATTTTTCATTAGCCTTTTGCAACACATCTTTGAATGAAGCTATTTTGGAATCTTGAAGCCTTTTGGAAACTTCTACATACCAATTAAAATAGGAATCCCATACTGTTTGCTTGATATGGGATCCCTTACTTTTTTTTTTAATTTAATTTTATTTGTCTGTTTTTGGCTATTAGGTCTTTGTTGCTGCACGCGGGCTTTTTCTAGTTGCGGTGAGTGGGGGCTACTCTTTGTTGCGGTGCGCGGACTTCTCATTGTGGTGGATTCTCTTGTGCAGAGCATGGGCTCTAGAGCATAGGCTCAGTAGTTGTGGTTCACAGGCTTAGTTGCTCCGTGGTGTGTGGGAATCCTCCTGGACCAGGGCTCAAACCCGTGTCCACTGCACTGGCAGGTGGATTCTTAACCACTGCGCTACCAGGGAAGCCCAGATCCCTTACTTTGAAGTGCACATCTTAAATGAATGGTTTTGTCTAAATGGAACATTCCTCATAATGGCTATTGTAATTCTAAGTTGTTTTTAGTAAGATTTTGCCATTTTTGTAGATATGTACAGCTTCTGGGACCATATAATTCTTAGAAATAAAATAAGCAGTTGTGCTGAAAGGTGGTGTACTTAACTCTTTGGATTTTAAGGATCCTATTTCTTTTAGCTAAGCCTTTGGGTCTCTTGGAGCCAAATTAATATCTAAGAGGGATATGCCATGTGGTTAGGGATTGTGTGGTGTTTTACAGTGTACCTCATTGCACAGAAGATTTCTCAAGGTTAGAGGGTGACCTAGTGTCAATCTAACCCATTTTATGACCAACTTATCCTAGTATGGGAGTCTTTGGGTTAGGCGGTGAGTGCTCTAACAGCTTTTAAATGTGCAATCTGAGCCCACCAATATTACAGTTTTTTACTTCTGAAATCCCTGATAGCAACAGCCTTTCCCTCATGTGCATATTAACATATCAGCAGTAATCAACAAACTAGGGACTGGGGAAAGGACTGAACCAGCCGACCCCAAGGGATGGGGACTGCAGACTGATTTTCAAACAAAAGGGGAGCTATGGCTGCAGGAATGGAGATAAGCAACCTATCTGATAAATCAGAGTTCAAAGTAATGGTCGTAAAGATGCTCACCAAACTTGGGAGACAAATGGTTGAACACAGTGAGGATGACAACAAAGAGATGGAAAATATAAGGAAATACCAAAGAGAAGTCACAACTGAACTGGAAAATACACTTTAAGGGTTTAACAGTAGACTGTATGAAGTGGAAGAATGAATCAGTGAGCTGGAAGACAAAGCAATGGAAATCACCCAGGCAGCACTGCAAAGTGAAAGAAGACTTTAAAAAGTGAAGATACCATAAGGGACCTCTGGGACAACAGCAAGCAGAATAATATTCACATTCCAGCAGTCCCAGAAGGAGAAGACAGAAAAATGGAAAGAAAAATTAATTGAAGAAATAATGGCTGTAAACTTCCTTAATTTGAGGAAGGAAACAGACATCCAGGTCCAGGAAGCCCAGAAAGTTTCAAAGAAGATGAACCCAAAGAGAACCACATCAAGACATTTTATAATTAAAATGATAAAAGTTAAGGGTAAAGAGAGAATCTTAAAAGCAGTGAGAGAAACACAACTTCTTATATACAAGGGAAACTCCATAAGGCTTATCAAATTTTTCAGCAGAAACTTTACAGGTCAGAAGGGAGTAGCATAACATATTCAAAGTGAAGAAAGGAAAAAAATTTCCAACCAAGAATTTTCTACCTGGAAGGATTATCATTCAGAATTGAAGGAAAGATGAGTTACAGGTAAGCAAAAGCTGAAGGTGTTCATCACCACTAAATTGGTCTTACATGAAATTGATCTTACATGAACTTACGTGAAAAGTCCCTTACATGAAAGGGACTTCTCTAAGCTGAAAGAAAAAAGGCACTAATTAATAATAAGAAAACATACAAAAGTAAAAATCTCACTAGAAAGGTAAATATTTAGTAAAGATATTGGATCAATCACTTATAAAGCAAGTATGAAGGTTAAAAGACAAAGTAGTAAGATTAACTAATTATAATAATTAGTTAAGAGAAGTATAAAATGAAAAAATATAAAAGATTTCATCAAAAATATAAAACATGGGGTGGGGAGTAAATATATAAAGCTTGGAATGTGTTCAAAGTTAAGTAGCTATCAACTTAAAAGAGACTGCTATATACGTAGAATGTTATATGTGAACCTCATGGTAACCACAAAGAAAAGAATCTATAGTTAATACACAAAAGAAGATGAGAAAGGAATGTAAACATTAACACTAGAGACAGTCAGCAAACCACAAGGGAAGAGAGAAAGAGAAGAAAAAAACAAGAGAGACAACTACAAAAAAAAGCCAGAAAACAATTAACAAAATGGCAAAAGTACCTTGCTATCAGTAATTACTTTAAATGTAATTGGACTGAATTTGGCAATTCAAAGAAATGGAGTGGCTGAATGGATAAAAAAGTAAGACCCATCTATATGCTGCCAAGGGAACTCACTACAGAAGTAAGGACACAGACGGACTGAATGTGAGGGGATGGAAAAACACATTCCAGTCAAATAGAAGTGAAAAGAAAGCTGGTGTAGCTTTACTCATATCAGACAAAATAGACTTTAAAACAAAGACTGTATAAAAGACAAAGAATGAAACTACAAAATGATAAAGGGGTCAACCCAGCAAGAAGATACAACATATATAAATATATATACACCCCACATAGGGCATCAAAATAAAGCAAACATTAACAGACTTAAAGGGAGAAATTGAAAACAATACAATAACAATAGGGGACTTTAAAACCCCACTTGCAGTAATGGATAGATCATCCAGACAGAAAATCAATAAGGAAACATCAGCCTTAAGTGACACATTAGACTAGGTTGACTTAACAGCTATGTATAGAACACTTCATCCAAAAGCAGCAGAATATACATTCTTCTCAAGTACACATGGAACAGTCTCCAGGATAGATCACAGGTTTGGCCACAGAGGAAGTGTCAATACATTCAAGAAAATTGAGATCATATCATTTTTTCTGACCAAAGTGGTAGGAAACTAGAAACCAATTATAAGAAGAAAACTAGAAAAACCACAAAAATGTAGAGACTAAAAGAGAAATAAAAATCTCTAGCTATAGAGACAAATGAAGACAGAAATACGACATGCCAAAATACATGGGATACAGCAAAAGCAGTTCTGAGAGGTAAGTTCACAGCAATACAGGCCTACCTCAAGAAACAAAATTTCAAATAAACAATCTAACTGTACACCTAAAGGAACTAGAAGAACAAATGAAGCCCAACGTTAGTAGAAGGAAGGATCAGAGTGGAAATAAAAATCAGATCAGAAATAAATAAAACAGAGACTATAAAGACAATAGAAAAGATCAATGAAACTAAGAGCTGGTTCTTTGAAAAGATAAACAAAATAGACAAGCCTTTACCTAGATTGACCAAGGGAAAAAAGAGAACTCAGATAAATAAAATCAGGAATGAAAGAGGATAAGTTACAACTGACACCACAGAAATATAAAGGATCATAAGAGAGTACTGTGAACAATTATATGCTAACAAATTGGACAAGAAGAAATGTACAAATTCCTAGAAACTTGTTGTCTACTAAAATTGAATCATGAGGAAATAGAAAACCTGAATAGACCAATTACTAGTAAGGAGTTTGAATCAGTAATCAAAAGCCTCCCCCAAAACAAAAGTCTAGGACCAGACAGCTTCACCAATAATTCTTCCAAACATTCAAAGAATTTAATACCTATCCTTCTCAAACTCTTACAAAAAATTGAAGAGGAGGGAACACTTCCAAACACTAATGAGGCCAGCATTATCCTGATACCAAAACCAGACAGGGACACCACAGAAAAGAAAATTATAGGTCAATATTCTTGATGAACATAGAGGCAAAATTCTTCAACGAAGTATTAGCAAGCAAATTCCAACAATACATTGAAAGTATCATATGTCACAATCAAATGGGATTTATTCCAAGGGTGCAGGGATGGTTCAACATTTGCAAATCGGTCAGTGTGATACACCACATTACCAAAATGAAGGATAAATATCATATGATTACGTCAATAGATGCAGAAAAAAAACATTTGATAAAATTCAGCATCCATTAATGATAAAAATTCTCAACAAAGTCAGTATAGAGGGAATGTACTTCATCAAAATAAAGGCTGTATATGAGAAACAGACAGCTAACATCATAGTCAACAGTGAAAAGCTGAAAGCATGTCCTCTAAGATCAGGAACAAGGCAAGCATGCCCACTCTCATCACTTTCATTCAACATAATATTGGAAGACCTAGCCACAGCAGTTAGGCAAGAAAAAGAAATAGAAGGCATCCAAATCAGAAAAGAAGACATAAAACTGTGACTATTTGTAGATGGCATGATATTATACATAGAAAACCCTAAAGATTCCACCAAAGAACTGTTAGAACTCATTGGTGAATTCAGTAAAGTTGCAGGATACAAAATTAATATGCAGAAATATGTGGCATTTTATGCACCAATAATAAACTATCAGAAAGAGAAATTAAGAAAACAATTCCATTTACAATTGCATTGAAAGGCATAAAATACTTGGATATAAATCTAAGCATGGAGGTGAAAGACTTGTACACTGAAAACTATAAGACACTGGTGAAAGGAATTGAAGAAGACACAAATAAATGGAAAGATATTTTGTTTTCATGGATTGGAAGAATTAATGTTGTTAAAATGTTCACACTACCCAAAGCAATCTACAGATTGAAGGAAATCCTTATCAAAATTCCAGTGACATATTTCACAGAACTATTTGTATGGAACCATAAAAGATCCCAAATAGTCAAAGCAATCTTGAGAAAGAAGAACAAAGCTGGAGGTATCATGCTCCCTGATTTCAAACTATACTACAAATCTATAGTAATTAAAGCAGTATAGTAATGGCACAGAAATGGACTCACAGATCAATGGAACAGAATTGAGATCCCAGGAATAGACCCATACATATACTGTCATTTATTTTATAACAAAAGAGCCAAGAACATAAAATGGAGAAAGGAAAGTCTCTTCAATAAATGGTGTGAAAACTGGATAGCCACATGCAAAAGAATGAAACTAGACCACTGTCTTACATCATACACAAAAATTAACTCATAATGGATTGACTTGAATGTAAAATCCAAAACTATAAAACTCTTGGAAGAGAACATAGGTAGTAACCTCATTGACATTAGTCTTAGTGATGTTTTTGTGGATCTGACTCCAAAGGCAAGGGAAACAAGGGCAAAAATAAACAAATGAGAGTACATCAAAGTAAAAAGCTCCTGCACAGCAAAGGCAGCCATCATCAAAATGAAAAGGCAACCTACTGAATGAGAGAATATATTTGCAAATCATATATCCAATAAGCGCTTAATATCTAAGATATATAAAGAACTCATAGAACTCAACAACAAAAACCCCAAACAACCTGATTTAAAAAATTAGCAGAGAGGGCTTCCCTGGTGGCGCAGTGGTTGAAAATCCGCCTGCCGATGCAGGGGACATGAGTTCGTGCCCCAGTCCAGGAAGATCCCACATGCCGTGGAGTGGCTGGGCCTGTAAGCCATGGCCGCTGAGCCTGTGCTTCCGGAGCCTGTGCTCCGCAATGGGAGAGGCCACAACAGTGAGAGGCCCGCGTACCGCAAAAAAAAAAAAAAAAGAAAAAGATTAGCAGAGGATCTGTATAGACATTTTCCCAGAGACATAATGATGGCCAATAAGCACATAAAAATATGTTCAGCATCACTAAATATTAGTGAAATTCTGATCAAAACCACAAGGGGATATCACCTCACACTTGTTAGAATGGCTATTATCAAAAAGCCAATAAATAACAAATATTGGAGAGGATGTGGAGAAAAGGGAACTCATATACTGTTCGTGGGATTGTAAATTGGTGCAGCCACTATGGAAAACAGTATGGAAAGTCCTCAAAAAATCAAGAATAGAACTACCATATGATCCAGCTAATCTACTTCTGGGTATTTCTTCAAAGAATGTGAGAATACTAATTCAACAAGATATTTGCATTCCTATGTTCATTGCAGCATTATTTACTATAGCCAAGATATGGAAATAGCCTAAATGTCCATCCATGGATAAATGGATAAGGAAAATGTGGTGTGTGTGTGTGTACACACACACACACACACACACACACACACACACACACACAGGAATACTACTCAGACATAAAAAAGAATAAAATCTTGCCATTTGTGACAATATGGATGAACCTATGGGTTATTATGCTAAGTGAAATCAGTCAGAAGGAAAAAGACAAATACCATATGATTTCACTCATATGTGGAACAAAAACCAAGAACAAACGTACAAACAAAACAGAACAAAAACAAACATAAATACAGAGAACAGATTGGTGGTTACCAGAGAGGAAGGTGGCTGGTGGGTGGGTGAACGGGGTGTAGGGGATTAACTGTTTGGGGGTGATCACTATGTAGTGTATATAGATATCAAATTATAGTGTTGTACACCTGAAACTTATATAATTTAAAAAAGAAGCTTAACTCTAACATGAGAAGTTTATAACTAATGACAACACTGGGAAAAGGCCAAATTGGCAATATATAAAAGTAAATAAGAACATTACATAAATAGGCAATTTAGAGTGTTCTCAGGAGATGAACTGGTAAGCTTTGGCATCAGAATTCTTCATATTGATTTGTGAGTATGATAATGCCCTGAAAATATTGAATTTTAAGCAAACTTTTAAGTATATGGAAAAGTACACACAATTTCTAAGTGTACAGGTTGATAAATTTTTATAAAGTTAACACACTTGGGGGCTTCCCTTCCCTGGTGGTGCAGTGGTTGAGAGCCCACCTGCCGATGCAGGGGACACGGGTTCGTGCCCTGGTCCGGGAAGATCCCGCGTGCCGCGGAGCGGCTGGGCCGGTGAGCCATGGCCGCTGAGCCTGCGCGTCCGGAGCCTGTGCTCCGCAATGGGAGAGGCCACAACAGTGAGAGGCCCGCGTACCGCAAAAAAAAAAAAAAAAAAAAAAAAGTTAACACACTTGTGAAACTACTGTCCAAATCAAGCAATAGGTTATTACTAGCAATCCAGAAGTCCTCTTCTAGTTACTAACCACCCCCCCCCACGACTGCTGAGTAACTACTAGTCAGTCTGAGGTCTAACACTGTAGATTAGTTTTGCTTGTCTGTGAATTCTACGTAGATGGAAATATTCAGTATATAATTTTTTGTTCCAGTTTCTTTTGCCCAGTGCCATGTTTGTGAGATATATCCATGTTGTATGGTATTTGTAGTTCATTCATTCTTATTGCTCCACAGTATTCCAGCTAATGAATATACCACTTTACTTTTTTCGTTTTAATTTTGACAGACACTTGGGTAATTTGTAGTTTTGGCATATTTCAAAAAGTACTGCCATGAATATTCTCATATGTGTCTTTTGGTGCACATCTGTACATATTTCTGTTGTTGATACACTAAGAGTGAAATTACTACGTCATAGCATATGTGTACATGAAGCTTTAGTTGATATACCACCAGTTTTACAAAGTGAATGTAGAAGTTTCACTCCCATCAGCAGTGTATGAGATTTCTAGTTGCTCTACATCTTTATCAACATTTGATACTGTTAGTCTTTTAAATTTTAGTGATTCTGGTTTGTGTGTAGTGGCTGATCACTGTGGTTTTAATTTGAAGTTCCATGATGAATCCGAGGTTAAACATCTTTCCAGAAGTTCATTGGCCATTTGTATGTAGTTTTTTGTGTGAAAGGCCTGTTTATGACTCTTGCCAAATTTTCTGTTGGGTTGTCTGTCTTACTGATGTGACTATATCTTATTGATTTATATTTTCTGGATATGAATCCTTTGGATAAATGTATTGCAAAAATCTCGCACATGTGGCTTGCCTTTTCACTCTCTTAATGATGTTTTTTGATGAACAGAAATTCTTTAATATAGTATAATTCACTTGTTTTTGCTATTAAGTTAGTACTTTTGGGGTTCTGTTTAAGAAATTTTGCTTGCCCCAATGCTATAAAGATATTGTTTTATGCTTCTAAAAGCTTTATTATTTTAGAATGTGTTGATTAAAAAAAATTTAAATGCATTTGTCCACATGTCAGCCTGATCTTTTGAAAATAGTTAAATATTAAATAGTTTTAAATAATGACTTTGCCACAAACTCCCTGCCTTTGTGATCTTTGGTAAAAGGCAAATTAGCATTCTGAATTTAATTTTCTCAACTATAAATGGGAATAATAATTGGGAATAATAATATCTACCTGAAAGTATTGTTGTATCACATCTGTCTAAATGTAAACTGTTATTGAAAAGTCAGCTATTATAAAAGACATTCTTGGGGCAATGTTGGTTATTTAAATATAGACTGGATATTAGATGATATTAGGGAATTATTAATTCTGTGGTTGTATATAAGAATGTCCTTATTAGGAGATGCATGATGAAGAAGACATGAGTGGTAAAGTAATCTGATGTCTCAACTTATTTGAAATAAGTTAAGCGAAAAGAAAATACCTCAAATATCTAGATAAAGAAAACAGGTAAAATGTTTTCAGTTGTTGAATCTAAGTATTAGATTATGTGGGTATTGTGAAATTCTTTCAACTTTTTGTCATATTTGAGATTTTCATAGTAAAATCTTTAGAGAAAAGTTAGCTATTAATGAAGTTATACACTGCCATTATTTAACATTTTCTGTTTTCAATGTACATAAGGACATAATTAAATGGATTTTAAGTAACTTGGCTTGTTAGATCTGGGAAAGGAGATGAAAATGAATTAAGAATGAAACTGAGCTATATAGCATTGCCTGCTCGAGTGAGATAAAGCTGAGCTTTTTCCATAAAATTAAGGCATTGCTGGGAATATAAGGAAGGAGGTAAGGAAGGGATCTGGAATGTACTGAGTGCCCACTAAGCTACTCTGCTAGATGCCGTACGTATCATCACCTTTAATTTGCAAAGCAACTCTATGTTGTAGGTGGTATTAGGGAAGTTTGATATGTTTTGGATAACTTGGCTAACACAGCTGCTGAATGGTGGAGTCAGACCAGATTCTGTTTACCTCCCTCTTTCCCCTTTAGAAGAAGTGTTTTTGTCTTTTAAACGAATGTTATGCTTCTCATTGTAGAAACTCTGGAAAATACATATTTATCAATTAGGTTTGCTGCATAACAAACCACACCGAGACGTAGTGGCTTAAGACAGTATACATTTATTCAGCTCACAGTTCTTTTTGGCCAGTAGGTGGGCTCAGCTGCGCAGTTCTGATCTGGGCCAAAATCCGCTGTTAGTGAGGCTTGCTTACAGGTCTGGGATGACTGAGCCAACGCCTCCTTGTGGTCTCCCGTCCTATGGCAGGCTAACTTCAGGTTGTTCTAGGGAAAAAGAAGGAAAGCCAAGAGCGCAAGAAGAATTCCACAAGGTCTCTTGGGCCTAGGCTCAGAACTGGTACAATGTCACTTTCCCCCTGTCTTAGTCCAACCATAGACTGAGTGGCTTAAACAACAGACATTTATTTCTCACGCTTCTGGAGGCTGGGAATTTCAAGAACAAGGTGCCTGCAGATTCGATTCCTGGTGAGGGCCCTCTTCCTGGCTTGCAGATGGCCACCATCTTGCTGTGTCTTCACATGACAGAGAGTAAGCGAGCTCTGGTCTCTCTTCCTCTTCTCATAAGGACATTAATCCCATCTTGGGGGCCCCACCCTCATGTCTCACCTAATTGTCTCACAAATCTCCCACCTCCAAATACCATCACATTAGATTTTAGGGCTACAAATATGAATTGGAGGGTGGGGAACCCAAACATTCAATTCATAACATCCTCTATTGTTCAAAGCAGTACAATAAGGCCAGCCCAGATTCTAGGAACGCGGAAGTAAGCTGTACTTCTTGATGAGAAGAAATGTGCAGTAATGTTACAAAGTAGTGTGGATGGCAAGGAGTGGGGGTGGGAGGTGGGAGGTTGAATGACTGCAGCCATTTTTATAAACAATCTTCTAGAACATACAAGAATAAACATCCTTTAAATCATTCCTAATACCACCATCAAGAGACATCCATTGTTGATATGTTAGTGTATTTCTTCCATTGTTTTGTCTATGCACATATAGAGGTAGACTTTTTCTTTTTTTTAAAGAACGTGATTCACATTTTAGAACCAGGTTTGTGTTCTGTTCATTCCCCTTACCATTATATTGTAGGTATTTTCTCAGACATTAAATATTCCTTGACAATGTGGTTTGCTCTGTGATGCAAAGGAAACCAGCATAAATTGCTGTGTTCCAAGCACTATGCTAAGCACTTTCACACAGTTATCTTGACTATAAAACAAGTTTCTTGTTAATTTGCAGGATTGACATTCTATCACCAAAGAATTCATTTACTGCTGCAAAGAAAAAAAAATAGAGTTTGTGTGAAAAGATCCAGAGAAAATTATAATGGTTAAGATATATCAGCAATGCCTGTTTTTGTCTTGAGAGCCTAACCCGTCAGCTCTAGCTGTTTAGGAAAAGGCCATCTCCATGTTGTAAATGATGGGAGGGTTGGGCCATTGGCAGTAGATGAGGCTGTGTGCTCTCCATTTCCCCCTGTTGCTTAAAGAAACAATTTTACTGGACTAGCCCCAATGTTAAAGCTGCACTGAAGGCTGTTACAGACTGTTTCAGTGAACAGTTTTATTTGCAATCATTTTGATTTTGATTCTGTGAATAAAGTAATAGCTTGCTAGAGAAGGAACTGATGGAGGGAACGTATGGATTTGTGACAGTAAGAATCTCACAAACCAATAGATATAGAGAAGGGTGGATTTTGGGGGATTGTTCCCATTTGAGCTCCTCTGTCCCATTGGCAGGCTCTCTGTCCTGAGTGGTCAGTCACAAGCTACAGCCCTTATGTATACATAGAGACCACCTTTCCAAACCTTTCATTTTATAGGTGAAGCCACATCACTATTAATTTATTTGATTGATCTGAATGTTTCAAAACAGATTATGTTGAACATCAGTTCTTACTGTACAGTCAGCATAATGTGATAAGGAGCATAAAATTTGGAGGCCAAAGTCCAAGGTTTGAGCCTGGTCGTGCACTGTCTAGCTGTTGACTATGAACAACTTACAGTTGACCCTTCAACAACATGGGTTTTAGCTAGGCAGATCCACTTATACATGGATTTTAACAAATAAATACATACTATCGTACTACAGGATTTGTGGTTGGTTGAATCTGCAGATACACAGGAACTGCGCATGCAGGGGGCTTATGGTAAAGTTATATGTGGATTCTCAGCTGCCTGGGGGGTGCTCTCGGGTCAACTGTACTTGATTTCTTTGAGTTTCAATGACAAAAGCTTTAATCTTTTTAGAGTTGTGCAGATTGAGACATTTTACATCTGCACTGTCTAATACAGTCATCACTGCTATAAGTAGCTTTTGAGCAGTTGAAATGTGGCTAGTCCAAATTGACATGTGCTGTAAGTGTAAAATACACACTGGGTTTTGAAGACTTAGTATGAAAAAATATAGCTCATTGATTACTTTTTTCTGTTGATTACATGTTGAAATGGCAGTATTTTGTACCCATTGAATTAAATTAAGTGTATTATTAAAATTAATTCACTTGTTTCTTTCTAGTTTTTTTAAAGTGGGGCTACTAGAAATTTTAAAGTTACATATATGACTCATATTTGTGTCTTGCATTATATTTCTGTTGGACAGTGCTACACTACATAAAAATTCTCTGCAGAACATAGCATACAGAATAAATGTTAGTTATAGCCAGAAAATGTAGAAGGTTTAATTGAATGGATAAGAATTCTAAGTGATAGCAGGAAGCTTATTATTTTTACTAAGTTTCTAAGCAAGTTTTTGTTTAGGCATCTTAATTTTTCCTCTTTACGTGTATCAGGGGAGTAGAGGTGGGTGTAAGAATCCAATTATCTGAGCAACTAATAATAATTTCAGTGCATTGATGATGCAGGGATTGTGCTAAGTACTGCATTAGGTAGGAGTCCTTTGGTTACAAATGGCAGAGAACCAATTTGAAGTAACTGAATTAAAAAAGGGGGATCTTGTCACCATGGAAAGGGTAGGAATGCATCTGAGCCTCCTGAATTCCTGGGATGCAGATGCTGTTTACTCTCTCTCTTCTTCTCTCAAATTTACTTCTCTCTCCTTGGTAACATTGTTCTCTTAAACCACCTATCTCCACATATCAGAAAGTATGTCTCCTACAGCTCCTGCCTTTCATCCTTGCTCTAGCGAAGGACTCAAACTTACTCTCTCTCTAGTTTTAAATTGAAAAGTCCTGTGAAAAGGCCATGAGTGACCTAGCTTGGTTTCAGGTGCCCACCCCTGGGACACGGCAGCTCAAATGTCAACCACACAGAGGAGGATTTCCCAGGAAAAGAAAGTGCTGCTCTTGGCTGATAAGAGAATAAATATACACTACACCTACCCTAACTAATTTAATAAGTACAGCCATTCTGTGTAGGGGGGTGTAATACTCCATTTTAGATGAGGAAACTAAAAAGAAGTTACATATTTTGTCCGAGTACAAACGTCCAGCCGGAAGCACAGATCTAGCTATAAAGCCCATGTTCTTAAACACTACACTGAGAGAGTTAAGTTGTGTGGCCTTAAGTTTTACTGAATTATACAATTTGCTATTTTTCCCTTGTACCAGATCGCTTCCCCTTAAAACTTATGATGAGAATGGATGTAAGGAAACTGACCCCATGGTAACACCCAGTATATCTTTCTTGAATTGAAAACCAATACTCCTGTGCTCTCTGATCTTGCAGCCAAAGCTTTAAAGGTCATAAAAAAGCTCTACCATATTTATCTTTTGTAGTAATAAGCTTAAAACATACTTATCACCACTTGGGCATTTTGTTTCTGTTATTTGTGATCATCTACCTTCTTTTAAAAACTTCTCCATCTCATTTTTCACCAACGCATGGTTCCCTATATTCTATACCACATGGGCATAGTGATTTCAGAGACAAAGATCTTCTGTGACTCATAAACAATATCTGTCCCGAAGGAAATATTCTTTTTTTTGTCTTTTATTTGTTTGAATTTTATTTATTTTTTATACAGCAGTTTCTTATTAGTTATTTTATATATATTAGTGTATACATGTCAATCCCAATCTCCCAATTCATCCCACCACCACCACCTCCTCCCCTACTTACCCCTCTTGGTGTCCATACGTTTTTTCTCTACATCTGTGTCTCTATTTCTGCCTTGCAAACTGGTTCATCTGTACCATTCTTCTAGATTCCACATATATGCATTAGTATAAGATATTTGTTTTTTCTCTTTCTGACTTACTTCACTCTGTATGACAGTCTCTAGGGCCATCTGTGTCTCTACAGATGACTCAATTTCATTCCTTTTTATGGCTGAGTAATACTCCATTGTATATACATACCATATTTTATTTATCCATTCATCTGTCAATGGGCATTTAGGTTGCTTGCATGACTTGGCTATTGTAAATAGTGCTGCAGTGTTGGGGTGCATGTGTCTTTGTGAATTATGGTTTTCTTAGGGTATATGCCCAGTAGTGGGATTGCTGGGTCATATGGTAATTCTATTTTTAATTTTTTAAGGAACCTCCATACTGTTCTCCATAGTGGCTGTATCAATTTACATTTCCACCAACAGTGCAAGAGGGTTCCCTTTTCTCCACACCTTCTCTAGCATTTGTTGTTTGTAGATTTTCTGTTTATGGCCATTCTAACCAGTGTGAGGTGATACCTCATTGTAGATTTGATTTGCATTTCTCTAATAATTAGTGATGTTGAGCAGCTTTTCATGTGCCTCTTGGCCATCTGTATGTCTTCTTTGGAGAAATGTTTATTTAGGTCTTCTGCCCATTTTTGGATTGGGTTGTTTGTTTTTTAATATTGAGCTGCATGAGCTGTTTATGTATTTTGGAGATTAATCCTTTGTCCATTGATTCGTTTGCAGATATTTTCTCCCTTTCTGAGGGTTGTCTTTTTGTCTGTTTATAGTTTCCTTTGTTGTGCAAAAGCTTTGAAGTTTCATTAGGTCCCATTTGTTTATTTTTGTTTTTATTTCTATTACTCTAGGAGGTGGGTCAAAAAAGATCTTGCTGTGATTTATGTCATAGAGTGTTCTGCCTATGTTTTCCTCTAAGAGTTTTATAGTGTCTGGCCTTACATTTAGGTCTTTAATCCATTTTGAGTTTATTTTTGTGTATGGTGTTAGGGAGCGTTCTAATTTCATTCTTTTACATGTAGCTGTCCAGTTTTCCCAACACCACTTATTGAAGAGACTGTCTTTTCTTCATTATATATCCTTGCCTCCTTTATCATAGATTAGTGGACCATATGTGCATGGGTTTATGTCTGGGCTTTCTATCCTGTCCCATTGATCTATATTTCTGTTTTTGTGCCAGTACCGTACTGTCTTGATTACTGTAGCTTTGTAGTATTGTCTGAAGTCAGGGAGTCTGATTCCTCCAGCTCTGTTTTTTTTTCCCTCGAGATTTCCTTGGCTATTTGGGGTCTTTTGTGTCTCCATACAAATTTTAAGATTTTTTGTTCTAGTTCTGTAAAAAATGCCATTGGCAATTTGATAGGGATTGCATTGAATCTGTAGATCACTTTGGGTAGTACAGTCATTTTCAGTGATTCTTCCAATCCAAGAACATGGTATATCGCTCCAGCTATTTGTGTCATCTTTGATTTCTTTCATCAGTGTCTTGTAGTTTTCTGAGTACAGGTCTTTTTCCTCCTTAGGTAGATTTATTCCTAGGTATTTTATTCTTTTTGTTGCAGTGGTAAATGGGAGTGTTTCCTTAATTTCTCTTTCTGATCTTTTGTTGTTAGTATATAGGAATGCAAGAGATTTCTGTGCGTTAATTTTGTATCCTGCAACTTTAGCAAATTCATTGATTAGCTCTAGTAGTTTTCTGGTGGCATCTTTAGGATTCTCTATGTATAGTGTCATGTCATCTGCAAACAGTGAGAGTTTTACTTCTTCTTTTCCAATTTGTATTTCTTTTATTTCTTTTTCTTCTCTGATTGCCATGGCTAGGACTTCCAAAACTATGTTGAATAATAGTGGTGAGAGTGGACATCCTTGTCTTGTTCCTGATCTTAGAGGAAATGCTTTCAGTTTTTCACCATTGAGAATGATGTTTGCTGTGGGTTTGTCATATATGGCCTTTATTATGTTGAGGTAGGTTCCCTCTGTGCCCACTTTCTGGAGAGTTTTTATCATAAATGGGTGTTGAATTTTATCAAAAGCTTTTTCTGCATCTATTGAGATGATCATATGGTGTTTATTCTTCAATTTGTTGATATGGTTTATCTCATTGATTGTTTTATGCATATTGAAGAATCCTTGCATCCCTGGGATAAATCCCACTTGATCATTGTGTATGATCCTTTTAATGTGTTGTTGGATTCTGTTTGCTAGTATTTTGTGGAGGATTTTTGCATCTACATTCATCAGGGATATTGGTCTGTAATTTTCTTTTTTTGTAGTATCTTTGTCTGGTTTTGGTATCAGGGTGTTGGTGGCCTCATAGAATGAGTTTGGGAGTGTTCCTTCCTCTGCAATTTTTTTGGAATAGTTTGAGAAGGATGGGTGTTAGCTCTTCTCTCAATGTTTGATAGAATTCACCTGTGAAGCCATCTGGTCCTGGACTTTTGTTTGTTGGAAGATTTTTAATCACAGTTTCAATTTCATTACTTGTGATTGGTCTGTTCATATTTCCTATTTCTTCCTCCTATTACCATTTTTTTTAAATGTGAGTATAACTTTATGACCTTGGCTTATGTGAATATTTCTTGGCAAGGAAACAAAAAGCAATAGACATAAAGAAGATTAAATTTTAAAATGAATTTCACCAAAGTGATTTTTTTAAAGTGTCCATCAAAAGATACCATTACGAAAATAAAAATGCAAGTCGCAGGCTAGAGAAAATATTCATAATACATATATCTGACAGAGGATTTGCATCCAGAATACATAAATGATTTCTACAAATTGTTAATAAAATGTTAATTAGCCAATATAAACAGGTTAGATAATTGAACAGCCACTTATCAAAAGATATGGCAGGCCAAAAGCCCACTGAACCGTTCTCCACTTGGGTTAAATAAAAACCACTTCATGCTCATTTGAAGAACTAAATTAAAGACTGATAATACTAAATGTGATGATTTGCAGGAACTAGAACTTTCATATGTTACTGGTGGGGGTACAAAGCAGTACACCCCTTTGGAAAACTGTTTGGCTGTTTCTTACAAAGTAAAACATACTCCATCAACCCATTGCCCAGAAATTCCACTCTTAAGTATTTACAAGAGAAATGAAGCATATGTTCACAAACAGCAGTGTGCCAAAATGTTTATAGCAATTCATAGTAGCCCCAAACTGCTAAAACCCAAATATCCTTAAGAGAAAAAAGGATAAATTCTTATATATTCATACGATGGAATTCTACTCAGCATTTATAATAGAATATGGCACTGTATAATGAATAACACTGAAGAATTAAGCAACAACAAAAACAGCAAAACATTTGGTTGAATAAAAGAATCCAGACACAATAGAGTACATACCATATGATACAATTTGTAAACATTTCAAATACAAGGTAAAAGTTATATGTATTGATTGAAATCAGAGCAGTAACTCCTTATGAGTCCTGAGAATGATTGTAGGGCGGCATGAAGAAAATTTTTGGTATGATGGAAATGTTCTCTGCATTGGGCTCAGGGTTGTATATATTAGTTAAAAATCATTGAATTATACACTTAAATGTGCACATTTCATTGTATATAAATGTTGCCTTAATTTAAAACAAATGTTACCAAAGTTGGTTAATAAATAAGAAGACCATTAACAGGAAGAGGAAGCACCTGTGTCAGTAGCATTGACTTTTGTGACTCCCTGAATACTGTGCCCTTTCATAGTTCCTTACTTTCCTCCCTTCAGCTCTAACTGGCCCTTCACAAAATTTTCCCTTATCTCTTTTGTATCCCCCTCCTTTATAAAGCAATCTCTGCTCTTCTTATTTGATAGCTCTCTTCAATCCTCCTCTTTCTCCATCTTAAGACCAATTCTGATACTCCTTATTCCTATTAAGGTGTGAGTGACAAATAGCATGTTAAACTGCTATTTATTTTTTATAAATAAATATTTATTTTTTATAAGTGAAATGCTAGAACTCAGTGTCAAAGAAGTAGCCCAAAATAATTTGCACTATCTCAATAAATCTAGAATTTTATCTTTTATATTTTTAATCAGTTGCTCAACTAATACTGAGTTGTCAGAGAGTGTGATGAACCTGGAGATAAGTTGAAGAGCTGTCAATCTGGGTAGAAGTGGGCAGATCTTAACCAAATAAGGACTTAATGAATGTACATAAACAAAATGACAAATGTTTCTGAAGGGGAGACCATTTTCTTAATTGTTTTGGGTTTGTTTTTGTAGGTCCTTTCCTTCTCTTGTATTTCCCATTTAGAGAAGTTCCTTTAGCATTTGTTATGGAGCTGGTTTGGTGGTGCTGAATTCTGTTAGCTTTCGCTTGTCTGTAAAGCTTTTGATTTCATTGTCGAATCTGAATGAAATCCTTGCTGGGTAGAGTAATCTTGGGGTGTAGGTTCTTCCCTTTCATCACTTTAAATATATCGTGCCACTCCCTTCTGGCTCGTAGAGTTTCTGCTGAGAAATCAGCTGTTAACCTTATGGGAGTTCCCTTGTATGTTGTCATTTTTCTCTTGTTGCTTTTAATAATTTTCTTTGTCTTTAATTATTTTATTTTATTTATTTATTTTTTGTGGTACGCGGGTCTCTCACTGTTGTGGCCTCTCCCGTTGCGGAGCACAGGCTCCGGACGTGCAGGCTCAGCAGCCATGGCTCACGGGCCTAGCCGCTCCATGGCATGTGGGATCCTCCCGGACCGGGGCACAAACCTGTGTCCCCCGCATCTGTAGGCGGACTCTCAACCACTGCACCACCAGGGAAGCCCTGTCTTTAATTTTTGTCAATTTGATTGCTATGTGTCTCGGCATGTTTCTCCTTGGGTTTATCCTGCCTGGGACTCTCTGCACTTTCTGGACTTGGGCAGCTATTTCCTTTCCCATGTTAGGGAAGTTTTCGACTATAATCTCTTAAAATATTTTCTTGGTTCCTTTCTCTCTCTCTCTTCTCCTCTGGGACCCCTATATTGCGAATGTTGGTGCGTTTAATGTTGTCCCAGAGGTCTCTTAGGCTGTCTTCATTTCTTTTCATTCTTTTTTCTTTATTCTGTTCTGCAGCAGTGATTTCCACTGTTCTGTCTTCCAGGTCACTTATCCGTTCTTCTGCCTCAATTATTCTGCTATTGATTCCTTCTCGTGTATTTTTCATTTAAGTTATTGTATTGTTCATCTGTGTTTGTTCTTTAATTCTTCTAGGTGTTTTTTCTTTAATTCTTCTGGGTCTTTGTTAAACATTTCTTGCATCTTCTCGATCTTTGCCTCTGTTCTTTTTCTGAGGTCCTGGATCATCTTCACTATCATTATTCTGAATTCTTTTTCTGGAAGGTTGCCTGACTCCTCTTCATTTAGTTGTTTTTCTGGGGTTTTATCTTGTTCCTTCATCTGGTACATAGTCCTCTGCCTTTTCATTTTGTCTGTCTTTCTGTGAATGTGGTTTTCGTTCCACAGGCTGCAGGATTATAGTTCTTTTTGCTTCTGCTGTCTCCTGAAGGAAATATTCTTTTAAAATGATGATCTATAAGTCTTTCAGAAAAAAGTGATCTAGAGTTTGTGAATCTTTTTTTCAGGTCAAAAAGTAAATACTTTCAAAGAAAAATGACTTCAAAAGGCTACAAGTCTAAGTGTGCTTTTCTTAACTCAGAAGAAATGGTTTCATTTACATAGAAAAAGAGCAATAAGTGACAACTTTATTGGCTGAATTCTTATTAATGCAGTGTGATGGAATGTTATGATCTTTTCCCTGGACTGGTCAGAGAACCAGTCCCTTGCATGTAGCCCTGTGGCCTTAAGCAGCAGTAGATGCAATGGCAAACCTTTGTTGGGTGCTAAGCAGTATATAGAGCACTTTTCTCTTAAGTCTTTCATGGACTCTTCCCAGTGTCATTAGTTGTTCATTTGTCTAACAAGTATTTATAAGTGGTCTGCATTGTGTCAGGCATGGAGTTAGGTACCAAACATGGTCCTACCATCATGGAGCTTACAATGTGATGTGAGAAGTCGTACGTGTAAACAGGAAATTTCAATGTAATGTGTTGTAAGTGCTATGTTAGAAGACATACAATGTTCTGTGGGACCACATGGAATTTTATCTGACTTGGTTTTGAGAACTTTGATGGTTTCCTGGGGGGAAGTGCTTTCTATGTAGGGGTCTGAAGGGCAAGCAGGGTTGTTTAGTCAGGGAGTCTTAAAGAAGCTCTATGTCTGGACTTAGAGAGAGAATGGAGAAAGCAGAAGTGGTGAGGGCTGTCTCCAGAGGCAAGTAGCTAGCCTTAGAATATGGAGGTCCATTGTTTTGAATACTTTAGACTGAGGGCTGTGAGAAACCCTTGGATGGTTTTAAGCATTTGTATCACATAATTGGATCTGCATTTTAGAAAGCTCAAATGTGAATCGATTTGCTCAGTTCTTTGTCTCATTCTTCTTGTCTCTAAATTGAAATGGATAGTTTACCCTTTGCAGCTCCTTCCATCTATAATATTCCACAAATTTCTGCTATTATGGAAAAACTTAATTCCATGCTGACTTCAGATCTCTTGGGTAGCAAAGTGTGTGATTACAACTAGTGCTTAAAGAGGTGGTTTTGTGGGAGTAGGAGTGGGTAAGAGTGGGGTCAGGAGGCTGAATGGATAATATTATCATTTCCACTGGGAAATAAAGAAACAGAAAGGTTATGCGAGTTCCTCTGACAGTCTCCTGAAAGAGAACTGGTGGGCTTTAGCCTCTCAGCAGACAGATGGAATGGCAGCTTGCCCCACTTCTAGTACGGATGAAATCTGATAGTTGTTTTCCAAAAATTAAAGTGCTACATACTGAGATATTTACTGATGAAATGATATTTGCTGATGAAGTCTGGAATTTGCTTAAATTATGGGTTTATACTTATAAAACATGATTGGCCATGACTTAGTAATTGTAGATATGAATGATGGGTCCAGAAAGCCCATTATATAATTTACTTTTGTATATGTTTGAAAAGTTTCATAATAGAAAATAAAAGATAAAATAATACTATAAAAATGCTCCAATTTATTACTCAAGTTCTTTATTTACTTTTAGCACAAATGGAGAAAGAGTCAGACTCTCTCATTTGGCTGTATTGAAATAAATAGACTCAGAACTGCTGTGTCATAAACAGTGACACTGTGCTTTAAATTTTGTATCAACTTTGGTGGCTTAAAATATTCGAGACTGCATTGAGATTATATGGGCAGATCAAAGAAAGAATTACTCTCCAAGAAAGGGGCACCTCTTCCAGGGATTTTGTTGATGACATGGGCAAGGGCTCTGCTGCTCTGGGCTTGATCCACCCAGAAAGACAGTCTCTGGATAGCAGGGTGAGGTGGAGAGGTCACTGGTTTTGAAGTCAGGCATGATAGACTCAGCTATGTTATCAGTCGAAGGGCAATGACAAGAAATAACAAAATAGATAACGTTCATTGAACTCTCACTGTATGCCAAGCACTATGTTAAGCTCTGTGTGTACTTTATATCAAGCAATTCTAATAGCTGCCTTATTAGTTCAATGCCACTATTTTACAGATTAGGAAATCGAGGCATAGAGAGGCTATATATAATTTGTCCATGATCACATAGATTTTATATAATTCCCAGTAAATGTTATGATAAATAAATAACTGAAATCCAGTGGTTAGGTTGCAGTTTGTATCCCAGTAAGGATTAATTTTGGATGCACATTACAGACAAAAAGCAAAATAACAGTGGCTTAAAACAAAATAATTTCTTTCTCACCTTTAAGAAGTCTAGAGATAATAGCTCCAGGGCTGTCATGGTTCTCTGGGTATCAGAGTCCTTCTATCCTGTTGTTTCACTGTGAAAGTCTTCCATCTTCAAGGTCACCTCATGGTCTAAGATAACTGCTGGAGCTCCATATTCAACCAGAAGAAAGGGAAAAGGAATGGAAGAAGGGCATACCACCCATCTTCCCTTTTAAGGATGCATACCAGAGATTACACACATCATTTCTGCCTATATTATAATGACCTTTACTTAGCCCCATGTATGTACCTAGTAGATTATAGAAAACTTGCATGTGGCAGGTCCAAGATGTGAAGACTGAGAAATATATTCTTTATATTGGGTTGGCCAAAAAGTGCCTTCAGATTTTCAGTAAAAATAAAAGACACATTTTTCATTTTCACCAAGAACTTTATTGAGTAACGTATTCACCCATTTGTTCCACTACCTTCTGCTATTTTCCAGGCAACTTCATAATTCCATCTTCCCAAAACTTTTTATCTTTTTGAGCAAAGAACTGTTCCAGGTGACTTTTACAGTCTTCCAGGAAATTGAAATGTTTTCCATTAAGAGAATTTTGTAAAGACCTAAATAAATGGAAATCTGAAGGTTCAATGCCTGGTAAGTACAGTGGATGAATCAGAACTTCCAAGCCAAGCTGTAACAGTTTTTGCCTGGTCATCAAAGAAACACATGGTCTTGCGTGATCCTGATGAAAGATTATGCGTTTTCTGTTGACTAATTCTGGACGCTTTTCGTTGAGTTCTGCTTTCAGTTGGTCTAACTGGGAGCAGAACTTGTTGGAATTAATCATTTGGTTTTCCAGAAGGAGCTCATAATAGAGGACTCCCTTCTAATCCCACCATATTCACAACATCACCTTCTTTGGATGAAGACTGGCCTTTAGTGTGGTTGCTGGTGTTTCATTTTGCTTGCCCCACAATCTCTTCCATTCCGCATTATTGTACAGTATCCACTTTTCATCGCCTGGCACAATTTGTTTTAAACATGGAACGTTTTCATTACGTTTCAGTAGAGAATCTCATGTGGAAATAATGGTCATAAAGGTTTTTTTTGCTTAACTTATGTGGAACCCAGACATCCAAGTGATTAACATAATGAAGCTGGTACAAATGATTTTCAACGCCTGACTTGGGTGTTCTGAGTATGTCGGCTCTCTCCCGCGTGGTATAACATTGATGGTTCTCAATTAATGTCTTGATTTGACCACTATCAACTTCAACTGATCTCCCTGACCGTGGAGCATTGTCCAGCAAAAATCTCCAGCACTAAACTATGCAAACCACTTTTGACACGTTTGATCAGTCACAGCACCTTCTCCATACACTGGACAAATCTTTTTTTGCATTTCGGTTGCGTTTTTACCTTTCTTGAAATAATAAAGCATAATATGCCGAAAATGTTGCTTTTTTTCTTTCATCTTCAATATTAAAGTGGCTTCACAAAAATTCACCAATTTTGATGTCTTTTTTTAAATGCACGCTGATATGACAGCTGTCACATACAATCTAACAAAATTGTTTCAAATGAAGTTAAAGACAGCTAAGTGCTTACTAGAGCTATCTTATGGAAAAAACTGAATGAACCTTTTGACCAACCCGGTAAAACTGTGCTACCCTGTGCCCAGCTAAAGATCAGGGGTTCTGTTAGCATAGAAGATGATAATGAATATTGGGGATCACTAGCAATCACTGCTTAGCTCACACTCAGCTGCATTTCAGAGCTCTGGTCTCCTTGGGTATGAAATGGATATGGTAATTCTTCTCAAAAAGACCTTTCATATTTAAATGCGTAAATATACGAAAAACCCAGGCACTTAATTTAAAGCTTAGGAAATGCTAGTTCTTTTTCTCCAGGTAGATGTGGTCAAGTGGGCAGCAGTGGTTGGGTGCCCGGGAGACTCTGCTTGGAGACTCAGCACCCCGAGAACTGGCTTTCGCTGCATCTGAGGTGGTCACTGCTTTCCTCTTCACCACCATAGAGGATTTGCCACATGCTCGAGAGTCCAGAACTTTTAGGCACAATGGGGTTACAGAGAATAAGCATCTGTATTGTAATGATCTTGAACATAAAATCATATATAATGAGCTCAGAGCCAAACATGGGAATATCTAGGATTTAGGGAAACTTTCACTTCGATGTAGATTTTCACCTGACCTTGGGGATCTATTTACCACACAGAACTTTTCAGTCTGTTTTACCCAAGAATGAGAGTAATTGAGCACAGGGCCAGCTCATGGTAGTCTGTCAGCGTCTGTCCAGGAAGCTGAAGTTTCCTGGCTTGTAAGATGACAAATAAAAGGGACAGGTGCTTCCATGAATTACTCTTGAAATGTATGTGTAACAGTGTCATACCATGAGCGTGTCCTTGAAAAGTCAAGGGTGAGTTGAATGTTAGCAGGTGGAACTGTGTTTTCAGTGAGCTCACTAAGGAACCCCGTGGTGAATTTTCCTATAAGCTAAAGATGGCCTCCCAAACAATTTTTTGCATTTTCATTCATTCAATTAGCAGATACTTATTGAGCACCTACTGCTTGGCAGGCACTGTGCTAGGCCTGGCAATACATGGTGAATATTACCTTTACCTACCAGAGTTGCTTAAAATACCTGAATTATAAATTGACAAATAAAATTCTTGGGCTAACATATAGTCAAATAATAATATTTGTTTCATCAATTCTAAAACAGCTTAAAAATATATTAACATTTATGAAATCTTGAAGCATCTTAAATTGATAGTATGTCATGTGTCATACTTGACCAGTAATATATATTTTTAATGCTGTAACTTAAACTGGATGATTCATAGATTTGATGAGTAGGGCTTTTGTGTTTATTATGTGCTTTCATATACCTTATTTCATTTGATTCTTCCTGTGAGGGAGGATGAGTAGTCCACTTTATAGAAAGGGAATATGGCTGTGAGTGGTAAGCCGACTGTAGAAAACTTGATGTGGCAGGTCTAGGGCTCAAACATAGTTGTATTTTTTCCTCCAAAGCTAGTGGTTTTCCACCCTACCTTGATGTCTCTTTAATCTCCTTACACACATACACGTGTGAACACAATGAAGGTCAAACTTCTTTTAAAGCAAGGAGCTTGCTTTTAATGAAAACAATGCTTTTTTTTCCTTTTCGTGGTTTAAAACTAGGCCAAACTATGGCCACATATCAATTTTCAGGAGCACAATATAAAAAGTCTTCTAACTCAGATGGTTACAAAACAAGCTGCTTATTGGGAAGCCACATTAATTAAAACCATTCAGGTTTCACTGAGCAGAACCTGTTGTGGGGTTAGTAAACCAAGAGTAGCTCCCATAAGGCACCCAGACCATTTTCACGGACCACACTTAGTAAGGCAGGCCAGAGCCAAGGAATGACCCAGATGTCCTCCAGCTTTCACTTTGACCACTGGAATTACCTCTTATGACTGGTGCAGGGGCCAAAGCATGATCTTTCTAGATGGCAGTTTGAATCCCAGCCTATAGCTAGCTGTGTGAGCTTTGGCAAGTTATTTACCCTCTGCAAGTTTGCCTCAAAATAAGGATAACACCTTTGCAGGGTTGTTGGGAAGGTGAGAGTTAAGGTGGGTTAGGTAATTGGCAAATGGTAAGTAATCAGTGGCAGTTATTTTTATTACTACTAGACTAGCGCTTCAGGGAGGCACAGGCTTCAGGGTACTGAGTTATCTTTAAGAATATGCCCTGCCTGGAAAATTTGTCCTATTTTCTGGGAGACCCAGTACTCCACCAAGCACCAAGAACAGACCACCTCATTCCTGAGGAATATTTTAGGAATAATTGAGACTTTCTTCTATTAATATTAGCTCACTTCGTTTTTTCCAGCATACTTCCTCTTCTTTTTTTGTGTATTGCTCTATGTGTAACTCTTGACAGCTGCCACTACTTATGCATGCGTTCTATGGTAAAACCTTGATTAAATGGGACTTAGCAACTGGAACACTTCAATGGCCATGGTTTTTCCCTCTGGGCTTCATTTGGAGGAGAAGGAAGGAAATGACCACTCAAGTGTTGAGAAAAATAGGAAAATTTAAGAACTAGAGAGAATCCTGTAATTCAGCACTTTCAGTTTTACTGCTAAGAGGAAGAGAAGCAATCAAGGCCTCTCTTCTGATTCATAATAGAGTTAGGTAATAATAGAGTCAGAAGAGAATTCCCCGTCTGTTGCTTTCTTCTGGACTGTGGCTTGAAGATGTGGCTTTGGCATCTCTCTTGATGTTATTCCTCCAGGTCTGCCACTACATTACAGATCTCAAATACATGTGCCCACAGGGTTGACAGAGTGGGGAAGGCTGGGAATCATACACTGGGAAGTGGTAGTGAAGTGTGGCACTCAAACTAGAGCCTGTGTACCTTTTGTAAAGGCATCTAAGCTGAAAATTTTTTTTTAAGTACATCACAGGGCTTCCCTGGTGGTGCAGTGGTTGAGAGTCCGCCTGCCGATGCAGGGGACACGGGTTCGTGCCCCGGTCTGGGAAGATCCCACCTGGCTCCAGCGAGAGGATGGCGGAGGCTTTGGAAGGTTTGTGTGAGGATGACTGGCTCTGTTTTCTGAGTTCACCGATAGGTTACAATGGCGGTAGCCTTCAGCAGAATTCAGAGCAACTCTGCCCAGGAACCCGGTACCCGGGTGTGGTCCACACACAGTATAGCCCCCAGGGGCATCTGCAGTTCGCGCCCTCGAGGGAAAACATGTCCCAGATGTGGTCTCCTGGTCCCCAGTTTGAATGCCTTGCACCATCTATACCCATAGGCCATATTCAGTGAGGAGATAATTGAATCATGTAACTGAGGCATGTTGCCAAAGACAGTCTGATTTATATCAGTTGAAGTGAAAATCGAAGAAGTTAAAGTTAATGTTAAAAAACAGATCATAATACATTTTGCAACAGAGGATAGAAGCTCTGCCCTCAGTTACAGTTCGGTTAGCCAGAATTCTTTGTTGTCTAATTATCCAGGTGAATTCAGATGTCACAGTGCGTAGGACATTCACACTGGGAATTCACCAGTCTCAGTACTGGAGGGTTTTTTGTTTTTTGTTTTTTGTTTTGTGGTACGCGGACCTCTTACCGCTGCGGCCTCTCCTGCTGCGGAGCGCAGGCTCAGCGGCCATGGCTTATGGGCCCAGCCGCTCCGCGGCACGCGGGACCCTCCCGGACCGGGGCACGAACCCCCGCCCCCTGCATCGGCAGGCGGACTCGCGACCACTGCGCCACCAGGGAAGCCCAGTACTGGAGATTTTGCCCTACAAGCCCAAAACAATATTTCAAGAAATAACATCTTACCATGTGCTAAAAACTGATGTTTTCCAACCTACTTCATTTTTATGAAAATAATAGTCATGAATTGCTGCTTATTTTATAGTCCACTAGTAGACCACAATGTGTGGTTTAAAAGAAATCACTAGACTAGGTGATACTAATACGTTTTTGTTTATTTATTTATTCGTTAATTTTAAAATTCGGCAGGTACTTTTATCAATATCTAATGAGTATGAGATTCTCTTTTTGGTGTCATGGGGGTACAGACATGAACAAAACATGGATTTTTGTATTTAAGGAGTCCAAAACCTAACAGGATAGAGATGCACTAAAATATCTAAAAACTCAAGGCAGAATAATCACTTCACATTATACATAATGCTTTTATATTATCATAATGACAATAAATCTCTTAAGTACACAAGACAGATTTTAGCCTAGTTTTAGGTAGGAAATTATGTTTTTGAAAAAGTGACACAAAAATAGAACAATGATACTGATAATAGCTTTTGTTAAGCACTTACTATGTGTTAGGTACTAATTCTCACTACAACCTTATTATGATGACACTATTATTCTCATTTTATAGAGGAGAAAAGTGAGGCAGAGAGGGTAACTTGCCTAAGGTTATAGAGCTAATAGTCCATGGAACTAGGACTCAGTCCTGGGAAACAAGGTGCTAGAATCTCAGTCGTAAGCAATGTTTTATAGTTCCTAGAGACAAAAAAGCACAGATCATAATCCCAGGTAGGTTGTGGTACATATTCATCTTCCAGCACCACCACGAAAGTTGTGTGACATCTGCTGTGACAGGAGAGCACTTTGGGGGTGGAGGGGATGGGGAGGAATAGAGTCTGCCTCTCAAACATTTCTCAGTGTAGATAATCTTCACCAAGTTTATAAAAGTGACTGAGTCAGCAGTGGAAAAAGCAAAGGGAAGGAACACTCTCCCAAAGAGGGCATCTAGTCCTTTGGCTCTGCCCCATATGTGATGTGATATTCTTGAGATAAAATAAATTATGGAACAATCTTGATCTTGGAAAAACAGAGTTTGACTCTAAATGTTCGCCTTGGATTTTACCAGTACCACCTCTCTTCCTTAAGCCTAAGCTCTCATTCAAAATCACATAGACAAGTTTCCATTAGTATAGTCCTGGAGAAAATAATACTTAGCCTTTATTGAGCTCCTCCCATGGGAGGAAGTCAGACTGTCAGCACTGAGGATAGAGCTGTGCCCAAGCCAGACCACTAATAGTAATAATAGAGAGCACTTGCTAAGTACTTACTCTATACATGTTACGTACTAGTTTAGTTCTTACTTCAACTATATAACGATGGTACTTTTATTATACTCTATTTTATAGAAGACAAAAGTGAGATCTTCGTGGATCCGCGAGCACTTTGTGAATTTGATCTTTAGGATAGTAAAGAAAATTTTAGTGTTGAAATAGGTGTATTTAATTTAAGCCCTAAAGTAATTTTTAAACTGTTGTAAATTAATCTAGTTACTGTATTTTCCTGTCTTATTATGTTCTTTATATCCCTAATTTTGTAGGGTTATTAATAGTTATTCTGATTGGTTGTATTTATGTTAACTTAAGTGTAAATATAAAACATAAAATGGTCCCTGTATCCCACTCATGTTTTTCTTTAAATTTGCAAACTGGGGAAATAGATATCCCAAAATACAAAGGCCTATGTTTAATCTATAATTTCTTCCAGCAATATGTCTGCAACTCTGAAAAGTTGAGCAAAAATAACAGTGCTTTTTTTGAAAATAATAATTTTCACTTTTCAAAAATGGTCTTTTCTAAATTCTCTTAATCCAGGGTATAAATCCAGTATTTGTCAAGGCACACGATATATACTAGGTATTTCCTCTCCCTGTGGGTCAGTAATAAATTAAAGGAGAAGGAAAGGTGCAGAAACAGATTATTAAAAATGTTATTGGAAAAGATTTATTTACTAGACCTTACGGAGTATTAGTCAAGTACCTAAAATAGCTCAAACTGACAGACTGGGAAAATTGAAAGTATAAAGTTTGTGTTTAAATTTTATTACAATTTTAACTGCCACCACTGAAGTTGTTTGATCTTGTAAATGAGCATTAACTGTGATTTGTGATTTGGGTCAGACCACATGTTCATCAGATAATGCAGTTAGGAAAGCAACTGGTCAGATAATTTACCTTTTCAGAGGGACTGGAGGGATCTAGAAGACAGCAAGCACTCTTGGCTTTTACTGATTTATCCCCTTCCTTTAAGAATTTGCATTTGAGTGATCCTTCAACAGGAAAATGACTCTCAATCCAATTAATTTATTTTATGTAGACCTGTGTAGAGCTAGAACTCCCAGGAAACTCGTTGGGTCCCAAATGATTTAGACTGAGGTCTCTTAGATGCTATAGTTTGATTTGTGTTCTTAAAGATATCATAATAATAACAACAAGAGAAAGTCATGAAAGGTGAAATGTCAAATCTAGGTTTGTGTATGGGTTTAAGGAAATTTTACATGCATGTACTTTTTTCTTGTTGTTTTGGTGATGAAACTCTGTCAGATGACTTGAAAAGCACCTCAGTCATTCCAAATCTTAATAGGGAAAATGACAATTTTAAGCCAATATTTTCACCTGAAATGATGAGAACGAAGGAAACTTTTGCAATCTTATTATTTCAGGTGAAAATGGGCACTTGGTAATTGCATTTTGAAACTTAACAGAGTTAAATCCAGGTTTCATAAGGCTTGAAACATACGATGTTGAGGTCCTCTTTAAGAATACAAAATCACATATAAAATTAGGTGCATAGCCTTCAAGGGGACTTCTCCAGAAAAAGGGCACTGACTCTTAAGGTTCATTAACTTCTCAGTAAATTCTCCTCTGATTAATTAGTGTCGGCTCTCTGTGCCCAGAATTATGAAAAAGGGGGGAGGGCCCTAGAAAGAAAATCCTCGTCTAGCTTGCTTCCCACGCATCCTCCCCAAGCCAGCTGAGTGGTATAGACCTTTCCCCAGGTCGCAAGGTAAAAATGATGTCAGAACTGAAATTGCACCTGATTCGACCCCCCTGGCCCCCCGCCCCCCGCCAATTTTGTCCTTCAACAAATAGTTACTAGTCACATCTACTCACTAGGTGGAATGGGCTCTAACTGCCTGCTAGCGTTAGGATAACCAGGTCTTTGATATCTCACTTAGGGATTTTACCCATTCTGGGAGATGTGCGCAGTGCTGCTGTTTCTTTCTGTCCTCGCACACATATAGCCTGGGGTAACATGCGGTCTTGTTCTGTTCAGTTGAGTTACGAGTCAGTCCTCCAGGACGGCAACGGTAGGGGTGGCTTTGACTCGCCGAATCTTCCAGCAAGTATAGGCTAAGTTATACAAAATGGGCGTGTCTGGAGCTTACCAAGAGACCCTCCCCCCTCGTCCCCAAAGCTTACCAGGCAGAGACACCCAGCCCCTTTCTTCTTTACCTCACGTGCGCAAACACCCTCTACCCTAGCGGTAGTAGTCCCCTCCCCCTCCCACCCCGCCCCATTTTCCGCCTTCAGCCCCCCCTCCCCGAGAATCTCCCCTCCCTTACTCCCTCTTTCCTTCCCTCCCCGCGGGCCAGCCGCGCTTGGAGCTGCCCTGCCGCGCGGCGGGGCGACGCGGTAACACCTATAGGATTGCTTCCGGGCACTCCCCAGCCATAGGGGGGCTGGCCCGGGTCCGGAGCTCTGCAGGGCCGCCGGCTCCACGGCGGCTTTACTGGGGACGCGCGCCCCCGCCTGCGTTCTCCCTCTCTCCCTCCCGCCCCCCCGCCCGG
>NW_006787464.1:1198381-1247899 GCF_000442215.2 Lipotes vexillifer
CCTCTTTGCGTTATGTGGGGCACTTGATGGTTTTTGTTTTTGTTTTTCCTTAAAAAAAATTCCTCCTTTAGCCCTTTCCACCTTCCACCTCCCCCTTCGTCTCCCCAGGTTGATATTTTTTTCCTCTTCTGTGAGCTTGCCCATGAGCCTGCTCGGAAGCTACCGGAAAAAGACCAGCAACGATGGTTATGAATCCCTGCAGCTGGTGGACAGTAACGGGGACCTAAATGCGGGGAGCGGCGGGGGAGGCGGCAAGCTGAGAGTGAACGCCGGGGCGGCAGCGGCGCGGAGTCCCGCCCGGCAGCCTCAGGACCGCGCCAGCACCATGGACAGCTCAGGTAGCGCAGCAGGCGGGCAGCGCCCCGCTGAACTCTGCAGGGCCCTCCAGTTGGGGCCCAGTCCACTGGCTCCCAACCCAGTCCGGCTTCGCAGAGAACAGGATGAAGGCGAAGGCACCTAATACCACCAGGGTGTCGCGTCTCTAATTTCTGTAGTCCAGGGAGCTAGGAAACGTTAGATCAGTCCGGAGGCCCAGTGACCGTAGCGATCGCCTCTTAATCTCTCTAGGCTGCTAAATACACCAGCTGGGGGCGGGGAGAGGACGGGAAAGGGGAGGGGAGGGGTGGACAGGATAGGGGAGAGGGTGGCTCCAGGAGCGGTTGGGAAGGGGGCGGGGAGAGGCAGCTGCTTTCACTACCCAGCTGGATGAGGGGAAGAGGTGAAGGACGAAGTGTGCTGATTGTTTTTGCAGCCTGCTGACGTATTTATTCCAATTATTATTCTCGTAATGCTGATGTTATTTGCAATTCTGTAAAGCTCTGCCTCTTCTCTACTCTGCTGTCTGCTAGGTTTAATGCTGTTACCTTTCTTGAGCAAATTTTACCTGGGATCTAGAGCCCTTTTACACAGCTTTTATGATTTGCACAATGAAATTTTATTTCATCTGTTGTTGGCTTTGATCTTGTTTATCTTTATACTTTTGCACTGAGTGTATTAATATTTCATAAACCTCTATATGTAAGGAAAATGGAAATGCCTCTAAACTTTACATCTGGGCTTGCAACGGTCTTTTAGAAAGCGTTTTAGCAAGTTGGATTTTCTCTTGGAAATGTTCTTTTAGCGATTTCCATAGCATAGCAGTTATTTAATATATCCATGTTGGACCAGGAATGTCAT
This sequence comes from Lipotes vexillifer, assembly GCF_000442215.2. NCBI lineage: Eukaryota > Metazoa > Chordata > Mammalia > Artiodactyla > Lipotidae > Lipotes > Lipotes vexillifer. The sequence continues at coordinate 1,199,558 of NW_006787464.1, forward strand.
TATAGCTGTTTGCTTACCTTTTCAAGGAACCAAGATAGGAGGATTGTTTATGTAAAAATAACTTATAATTGAGGTGCTCAGTGGCTTGTTCTATATTGGTAACTTTAATACTGGACAACTGAGAACTCCAAGAGGAAAGATTTGTGTTGAGTTGTTTGGGCAGTCATGAAACCAAACTGAATTTAATTCCTGCACTTTGCAAACAAATGCTTGTTTCTTTAAATCGTGTAATGGCTCTTCTTGGGCTACCATTTTCTATTTTCCTCATCCTATAAGCGGGATGAAATATTGTCCACAGGTGTTCAAGTGTCCAGGCTGAAAACTAATTTTATCCATGTAAGCTCCTATTGAAGTTAAATAAGGTATTGGTGGTGTGTTTTCTCAGTACTATTTTAAATTAAAGCTAAAATTATTCCTAAGGGACTCATGGTTTCAAGGGCTTTGGTACTGGGGTTGTACATGGTTATTTGATTTATGTTTTTCCAAATCTGTGATATATCAAAGTACAAACCATCTTTTGACTGGATGTGATCTCATTTAAATCTTACAAAAAAGATTCATATACTCTAAATGATGCTACTATAATCCTTTGTGAACATAGTGTGCATATAAACAAATAACTGAAATGAAAATGAACATTTCCAGATGAGTATAGAGGAGCCTCGCTTCAGGGAAATGAGATATGAAATTCTGAACATTTCAATTTTTCATAGAGATTTTCATTTTAAAAATTGGAATTTTTAAAAAAAGTATGTTAACATTGTAGAATAAATTCTACATATATTTCCTGAGCCTGGTTATATGCCAGGCACTGTGCTAATCACTGTAGGGAAGACAGTCGTAAATGAGACAATTCTGGCCTCTACGGGGCCATCGTATGATAAGGGCGGTAACTTGAACGCAGAGCAGCTTATGCTAGGTTCTGGTTTTTTGGGTTTTTTTCCCTATCTTTACGAAATCAGACTTTTTCAATAGGTTTGGAGAAAAAGAATGAATTGCCTTAATAAATTGTTGTAATGAAAAAGCATTTTTATTAATAATACTGCTCTCTCTAAAGTGCTTTTGCTAGGAGTTGATTCTTAATCTTGATCAAATTAGCACTATACGAAGAGGTTGCAGGGATCACCATCCACCCCCTTTAGGCTAAGAGAATATTGTGGCTTTGTTTCAACACGCGTTTCGGGAGAATGCTGTTTGGATGAGGGATTGGTTCTTGAGAGTGGGCTTTCTTGTAGCGGGTAGCAAGTTTCATTTACTAGAGCAACTATATCTGTCCTGTCTAATTATAGTTCCTTCTTCTAAGATTTTCAAAGAGTGGCCTTGTGCAGTGTAAATATATCCATTTGTTTAAGATATTTAATTAAACTCATGGATCACTTCTAAACCAGCAGTAATCTGCCCATTTATTCAACTGATTGTACTGTGACATGCTGGATAGGACAGGTGGTTCATGGGGCTTTTGCTCTAGCGAAAATGTTTAAGAATGAAAAAAATATGTCAAGATCCCTTAGAGAATGTAAAGCTTAGTCTTAACAATACCTTACATCTGTATAGATACTTATAATAGATAGGACACTTATCTTATTTCATTTCCCCAGAATTCTATTACATAGGGTCAGCAGCATGTGTCTGTGCCTAGAGACTTGGGATCAAACCTCTGCACTATTGTTACTAGCTGGAAAACCTAGAAATGTTTAAGCCAGTTCCCTTTTTATAAAACTAAGATCATCATAGTTGTTCTCACCATAGAGCTTAAGTTTGAGGCTTGAAACAACATGAGAATACATTTGCAGTTTTTCTTCTTTTTGCTGTCTGTGCCATTCCAATTTATGAGATGAGGAAAGTTATTCTTACAGATGGCAGGAGACTTGTTCAAGGTAAAATAGCAAGTTAATGACAGCCAGATTCGAGTCTTCTGACTCTAAGGTCTAAGTTTTTCCCCATTGAACTAAGCTATCTTTCTGTATAGGCATAATATCATTGTTGAAATGGAAACAATATTATCTACTTTGATTTTTCCTGCGATGTTCAGAGAAGTTAATGACTTTATAAGTCAACAGATTCCAGATAGATTCCAGAGCAGCCCTTTGCTGGATTTGTCTTGCAGAGCTGTCTGCCTGTCCTGGCTCACTTTCTCCTCCTCATTTTTAAAATTAATTAATTAATTTTTGGCTGCGTTGGGTCTTCATTGATGTGTGCGGGCTTTCTCTAGCTGCGGCGAGCAGGGGCTACTCTTTGTTGCGGTGCGCGGGCTTCTCACCGCGGAGCACGGGCTCTAGGTGCGCAGGCTTCAGTGGTTGTGGCGTGCGGGCTCCGTAGTTGTGGCTCGCGGGCTCTAGAGCACAGGCTCAGTAGTCGCGGAGCACGGGCTTAGTTGCTCTGAGGCATGTGGGATCCTCCCAGACCAGGGCTGGAATCCATGTCCACTGCATTGGCAGGTGGATTCTTAACCAGTGTGCTACCAGGGAAGTCCCACTTTCTCTTCATTTAAATTATTCTGTAGAAGAGTGTCATTCAAAGGTCATCTTCTCATATCCCACATGGCATTGCAGCTATGCCAATTCACTAGCTCAGAAACTTCATACTTCTCCTGTGTGCATTTCGCCTTCCACGGAAAGTAGAATCCACAGAAGTAGAATGCCCAATCTTGAGTCACTAAAGTGTTCCAACATAAGGCTTTACTTACAAAGTTCATAATGACAAGTCATAAGACAGTACACCAACTAAAATCCAGATTTTAATGGGATTTGAAAGTGTAAGGATGATGAGAATGCTAAAATGTTCTCTTGCCTCGTATGAATCTGACTGAAAACAAAAATTATCTTTAAAAAATACTATCCCAGGTAGTGTTTAAACACAGCACCCACATTTTGAATCTGGCTTTAACTTTATGAAACATTTACTTGGATAACTTCATCATTCATTGAAATATCATCAGCATATATGTACTAATATTACTTACTTAGGAATACCTGCCTGTTTAAGGGTCTTGAAGGTTGAAGGCAAAGTTGATTCATCCAACTTATTTAGTTGTGGCTAAAGTTTGAATGACTCTGGATAACCATTTAAGGATGCACCTGTGTCAAATTTCAAATGCTTGGAGACTGCCATGTTTCATAGACTTAGGAGAATCCATGTAGCCTATGACACTTTCTGTGAGGAAGCTTTCACTGCTTTCTGAGGCAGTACCTTTGGACTGCTCTCATTGGTACAGAGCCCTTTCTCTTATCTAGGCAAAAATCAGCCTTTCTGCCCTCTACGTTTCAAAATAAATCTAACCCCCTTCCAAAGGTTTTTCATCAATTTTTATTATAAAAGTTTTCCATGCTTTTGGCTAAAAAAGAATAAAAGATTTCATAAAGGAATAAAACGAAAAATGTAGAAATGTACCTTCTCCCTCCCTGATTTTTTAGGTCCTTGCCCCAGAGATAACCTCTGTTGAAAGTTTGTGTAAACAAATATAGGGCTTCCCTGGTGGTGCAGTGGTTAAGAATCCGCCTGCCAATGCAGGGGACACGGGTTTGAGCCCTGGTCCGGGAAGATCCCACATGCTGCGGAGCAGCTAAGCCCGTGCACCACAACTACTGAACCTGTGCTCTAGAGCCCGCGAGCCATAACTACTGAGCCCACGCACCACAACTGCTGAAGCCCACGCACTTAGCCCATGCTCCTGCAACAAGAGAAGCCACCACAATGAGAAGCCCGCACACTGCAACGAAAAGTAGTACCCACTCGCCGCAACTAGAGAAAGCCCGTGCGTAGCAATGAAGACCCAGTGCAGCCAAAAATAAATAAATACATTTATATTAAAAAACCCCACCAGAAATATATTGTATATATATATGTGTGCTTATATAAGATTAAAACTGTAATAAAATACAGATTCAAAGTTGTAACCATATACCTTTATATACAATTGTTTAATAATGTTTAATGATAAAAATAGCTACAATTTAACGACTACAATCCAGACATTGTGCTAAGCATTGTACATATGGTATCTTATTTAACCCTCATAAGAATTCTTTAAGGTGGGTGATAGTTACTTTCCTCTTATAGTTGAATAAAGTGAGGCACAGAGAGGCTCAGCAAGTTGCCTGAGGTTACACAGACTCTACTCATTCTGTATTGAGTAAAATTCCATAGAGAAATGCCTATAAGATTGCAAATGAAGAATTTAGTAGTAAATGTTTCTATCTGCTTCTTTCCCTGAGGTAAGAAGAAGTAAGAGTGTCTGAGGGAGCTGAAATAAATGTAGTTGTTTTTCACGTTGAATCTTGTGAAACAAGTATCTCCTCTTGTATTAAATATAACATAAAGAATTTTAAAATGCTGGAAACTAAGGAAATAGAGCAAAAACAGTATTGGATAAGGCTTATTAAATCCTGATATAATGCTGAGAAAAGAGTATAATTGGTGCAGCTTCATAAATTTATGGAACAGTATCTTGCCAATGAAAATGAGTCCCTGCTGCTCTGGGAATTAGGTCCAGAGTATTCTCAACTGGACGTCACAAGTCCCTGGTAGTACCTCTGAAAGCCAGCCCGATAGAACTTCATGTCCTTTCTTTACTGGTAGGTCCCTTGCCTCCCACCTGCATCTCTATGCTTCTGCATACACTGTTCCCTCAGCTTAGGCCAGCTTATCCCATAGCCATCCAGATGTCCACTTTTCCAGGTTATCTCCTACTCATTCTTCAGGACGTGGTTTCCATAATCTTAAACCCTATAAGCTGCATGAGATGGAGCGTTCTCCATGCTCCCTTCAGTGGCTTGCACGTCCCTGTCATAGCTGTCATCACATTGAGTTGTGATATGTTGCCTAGCATGTCTCTCCATCTGGACAGTAAGTAAAGTTCAGAGCAAGCCTGTGTCTTATTTACCTTTGTATTCTTGTCACTGCTTGGCATTTATTAGGAGCCTGTTAAATACTCTTCGAATGAATGAAAGCATGAATGGATTTGAATTTTTAAAAAGGGCATTTATAATGAAATATGCCCATCCAAACCTAAAAATAAGCATACAGCTAGATTTTCACAGAAATGAGGCCAGACTTGAAAGAAATGAAACTGTTGGCAAAAAGCTAGACCAGTTCAATAATGAGCATTTTTCATATGCAGGGATACCAGAGGGGAGAGAAGGATGATTAATACATAGTCCCAGACTCCCAAGAATTTTCTAATGTGTAAATAATTAGCTTAACAAAAGACTGCTTTCTTGATCAAAAAAATGCAATCTGTTGTATGATTCATCAAGGCAACTTTTTCAGCAGAAAAACAGAAACACTAAATATATACAACTAAAAAAATAGACTAACAATAGATGACTTTTCTCTGTAGATCTGTGTGTTTCATCAGTATCACAAGGTTTGAATCTTAGCCACTTTCAGGTTTAGTGTTAAACATTTTTTTTGTATCACCTTTGGCCATGTGTAGTTATATACAAGCTTTATGGTGACTTACTGCTTTTTATCACCTGTACTCATCTTGAACTCCTTTTGGAAAGAATCTATAATTTTGAGGTGGATTGAAGAATCCTGCAGTTTAGATTGTACATTTCCTTGTTGCCAAAACTTGTAACTCAGGAAAAAAAATAAATTACCGTTAGTGTATATTAAACAGTTTCTCTTGAAATCTACTTGGAAGCTTTCGACAGAGCAGCTCAGTGTATGAGAATTAGTCCTTTACTTTCAAAGGAATTAGGAAATTTCATGACATGTGTTAAGAGATCTGGCAGTTTCTGTTACCTTTAATTGCTTTACCTGACATGTCACAGGCTATAGTCTAGATCCAGAATACCTTCTTCTTTTTTTTGTTTTTGGCGGTACGCGGGCCTCTCACTGTTGTGGCCTCTCCCGTTGCAGAGCACAGGCTCCGGACGCTCAGGCTCAGCGGCCGTGGCTCACGGGCCCAGCCGCTCCGCGGCATGCGGGATCCTCCCGGACCGGGGCACGAACCCGCGTCCCCTGCATCGGCAGGCGGACTCTCAACCACTGCGCCACCAGGGAAGCCCCAAAATACCTTCTTATTTCAATAATGCATCAAAGCATAATTTTAACTGGGGATAGAAATTAAAATTCAGCTGTGTGTGGTGTTACCAATGCAAATAGCCCCACCACAGAAGCAATCAGATGACCCAGTAGCTTCTGTGCAGTGTTCGGTTTGCATGTGCAAAAAATTCCTGTTGGCATGTTGCAACTAGTACTCTACCTGGTGGCTGGCAAGTTTGTTTGGCATACGTTGTAAGCCATTTCCTGATTTTAGAAATATTATGCTGTGAAAGATGTGCACGCTGAAATTGGGCGTATAAGTGGTATAATAAGAGACAGAGAAAGTGTGAAGGGGGTGCAGAAGAGGAAGCCATAATTTGAACCAGGAGGACTAGGGAAGGCCACAGTGGAAAGTGATGTTTGAGCCAGATGTCAGTAGGTGGAGAAGGAAAGGAAAATTGTTTGGGGCTGAGGCTTAAGGCGCAGTGGCATCATCATGCACGGTGTGTTGAGAGACCTGCATTTAGACCTGGAAGCTGAAGCCCTGATGGGTGGGAAGTGCTCTAGTGGGTGGCACTGGAAGATAGGTCCGGGTGAGCTTGCTGAGGAGCTTGGACTTTATTCTGTAGGCTGGGGGAGGTCGCTGAAGGTTTGGGAGTGGGGCTGAGGCAAGCCTGACTTATCTAACAGGCATAGTGCCTAGGGACCACAATAATTTTAAGGCCCACAAAAATGTTTTAATTTCAATTTCTTTTAAAAAGTGGAATAAATAAGTAACAGTAAGGAATTCATCTTTATATCAATGCAGTAAAAAAATATGTAAACTTTTTTAAAAATGGGGGAATGGGCACAGGAAGGCAGAAGTGCCCCAGGGCCCACAGAGTCTCTTGCAGCTCCAGAGAGAAGAATGTAATGTGTGAATCCTGAGGATAATTTGCATCTCTGTAAGGGATGGAGTCCATCTGTGTTTCCTACCTGTGTCCTGGCTGCATCATATTTTCTTGAAGTGCTGGTTGAAAACACTGATTCCTAGGCTCCAGGAATTTCTGCTTTGCCAAGGAGGGAGGAGGTGTACTGAAAGAGAGAGCGGATACGCCTGGAGGACAGGGAGAACAGTTACGTGGCAGTTTAGTTGATGCCCTGAGAAATAACTAAGGCCCAAGCCAGGGCAGTGCTAGTGAGACTGAAAGGAAGAGGCCGCTCCTGAAAGCATTATGCGGAAGAGTGGACAGGCTGACAGCTGACCGGATGTGGGGTGGGAGGCCTAGAGAAAGCTGGAGATGATTAGCCTGGATGGCAGCAGGAGAGGAGGTAGTATTTCCAGTCTTTGCTAGAAGTGGAAAATATGACCAACTGGTTTTCTCTGCTGCGGATGCACCACGGGCACGCATGTGGCATGGCTGAATATGCTGTCAGCTTGGCACAAGATTTCACCAGGCTTTCAGCTCTTTGGTAACCTGCCCGTCAGGCTGTGCAAATCTCCAGGGCAGTGCTGTGGAGGGGCAGGAGGCAGGAGCAGAGCCTGTGTTTGCCTGGAGGGAGGAGTAAGGTAATCGGTGGAAATGCTAGAACCGAAGCTCTGTGGCACTGGGCTGAGTCCAGGACCGAGGCTGGAGGCCAGGACCGTGTAGGGTAGCCAGCTTGCCCTTACTCCCATTCTCACTGGATGAGCCCTCGGCTCTGGTTCCTTGCCTGGTGATGGAGGCACAGGAAGGAAGCTCAAACACCAAAGAAACTTGGAAGATGATTACTGCAGCAGGAATTCTCAGTCTCTATGGAAACAGACAAGTGCCTGAAAAAAAACCCTGACCCTAGGAATTCTCCAGGTCTGCTTGTACCAGCATTGGGCCACTTGAGCATTGCAGCACAAGTCCTAGCAGGACAGAAGCCCTCATTTCTCCTTTATCTCTCCTCCTCTGCAGCCCTTCTTCCCTCTCTTTGCTTCTTTCTTTCTCTTTCTCCTTCACTTCCGTCTTCAACCTCCTCGTCTCCCTCTTTCCTCCTTTGCCTCTGCTACTCTTCTGCTCTGTTGTTCTCTCTCTTTTCCCCTTTCCTGTCTGGATATTCTCCCTTCTCCCCAGTCAGTGAGTCAGCATGTTTTGGGAGGCTTGGAGCCCCATACCATAAGAAGTGTGTGGATGACTGTAGTTTTGGGGTGTGTGTGTGTGTGTGTGTGTGTGTGTGTGTGTGTGTGAAACTTAGATCCCAGCCTGCTGCATGTGGTCCAATAGGTGTGAACAGTGGTGTCACTTTCCAGTTTGGGTAATTGCATCTGACCTACCTAAAATTTCACTTGCTGTTTCAATTAGCAAAGTATTCCAGGCTGTGACTTGGTGATGAGAGGTTTCATAAGCCTCCATCCCAGAGGTAACTGCCTTTCATTCAGATGAAGGAAAGAATTTTTCTTCCTAATTCGCAGCTAGGGAGTGCAAGATCATAGCTCTCCATTTCCCCCTCCCTGTCTCTCCTACCTCACCCCTGCAGGAACGCAGATCTTTCTCTTCCCCTCTGCTACTGCTGAAGCCTAGATAAATTGCTGTGTTTTCAGTCTTTACAGTTCAGTTTGTTGGTGCTCTTGCGTAGTGGCGGTATTAGGGAATCATGAGTCAGAAACCCCAGATATAAGCTCTGGCTCTGTCATTTGCAGGCTGTGACCTTGGGCAGGTAATTCAAGTGAGGACAATCATACTGACCCTACCTGTTTCACAGGCAAGGTGAAATGTAGCTGATAGCACCGTGCAGTGAATAACCCTTCATTTATTCACTTCACAGTGTCTGTGGTCTGCCTACTATGTGCTGGTATTGTTCTAGGCACAGAGATACAATGCAGGATGAGACACAATCCAGTAAGCAAAGATAAAGGATTATATGGAGTGTTAAATGCCGTGGAGGGGACCAGAGTGAGAAAGAATAACTCAGGGTGGTGGAGGCCTGTTTTACAGAGCGTGATCAGGAATGCCTTGCTGAGGAGATAATATTTGAGGTGACACCTGAAGAAACAGAAGCAAACAGAAAGAAAAGTAAGAAGAGCTGGAGGTAGAACGTACCGCAAATGCAAAGACCTGGAAGAGGGAAAAAGCTTTGCAGAGAGGAGCAGTGGTGTAACTGGCACTTAGGGAGCCAGGAGGGAGTGACAAAAAAAGAAGTCTGAGTTGTGTTTTAAGAGACCATTTGACTGCTTATGTTGAGAAAGAATTTGAGGTGGCTTCATAGTTTTTCTAGATTGTAGGCACCATGGGTGAGGGCAGCAACTATGCTGTTCAACATTAATGGCCACCTTTTTTTCTTTTCCAAGTTCAAATGACATTTTCACAGCATCCTAGTGTTGGCAACGTGTTTTTGTTTTTTTGTTTTTTTTGTTTTTTTTAATACCCTGTCATATTTAGTTCTTACGATGATCCATTGGAGTAGGTGGTGTTTACAAAATGTTTTAGGGATAAGGAGTTCTGCTAAATTCAGTGAACTGATACACAGCCAAGCCAGCAGCAGGGCCCAGGTCTTCTGACATATCGGAGTGTGACAGAGATTGCAAAGGAGGAGGCCTGAGATCTTGGGCACCCAGTGACCAAGATGTATCAGCTACTTTAGGAGAAGACAAGCTGGAGGCATAGAACAGGAAAAATTAGGTTTTAGCTGTTAGGGAAATTGGCTTATTAGGTGCCTCAAAAAAGTATAGCAGGATTTCGCTTTAATTATTCGTCTTAACACCCAGCCGTTAAACCCCCTCCCAGGGTAGGAGGCTGGCTTTGTTTCTCAATGTGCCAGAAGAGAAGTGTCTCCGTTATGCCTCTCACTGGTACACACAGCCTGGCAGGCTTTCACGCTGTCTTGTTTTGTGAGCATTTGCAGTCCTAACAGAATACAGTTCTATTTCATATGTTGCTTTGTTTTCAAGCCTTTGCGTGAGAGCCGGGCTTCTTGTCTCAAAAACCAAAACCAAACCAAAACAAAAGCCCCTGTTTTTGTTTATAGCAGTGGTACCTGTTTATGAAAAGAAAATTTAAAATGATTCAGAGAGTGGTATAAAAATGAAAATAAAAGTCCACTTCTTTTCTCTCAGCTTTTAGTCTTACTCTCCAGATATAATTAATATTAATGATTTCTTGTATATACTTAGAGAATATGCAAGCATATGTAAGCTTATATACAACCGCATAGACACATGCAGATTCCTGCACACCCATATACACATACACGCATTCATATGTACTGTATACTTGTATATCCTGGAACCTTATACATGCTGTTATATAACTTGATCTTTACTTAACACTATATCTTGGATAACTTTCTACATTAGTACCTAGAGATGTAACTCATTTTCTCTAATGACTGCTTTGAATTCCACTGTCAATAGTTCCTCTATTGATAGGCAGTAAATATCTTTGAACATAAATTTTTGTGTATTGCATGTGTGGTATACCTCTGGGATAAATTCTTAGAAATGGCATTGCTAGGAGAAAGAGCCTATTCATTTCACATTATGATAGCTCTTGCTGCATTGCTTTCTAAGAACCTTGTACCAACTTAGATTTCTACTAACAGTGTATGGGATTACTTTTTTCCCCCACATCCTTGTCAAGGCTGAGTATTATCAAACTTCTTAATTTTTGGCAGTCTCATAAATGAGAAATAGTGATAATGCTTTGTTTAAAACTGGCATTACATGTTGATACTTCCATGAGTTATTTTTGTTTTTGGAAATGGGGTTTGATTACTTTTTATTACATAGGTAATATATATCTAGGGAAAAACAATTTAGAAAATGCAGAAAAGCACACACACACACACACACACACACACACACATACAACTGATAAACTTGTTTTTCATGGATGACCATTATTAACATTTTGGAATTGATCCTTTTGTCTCTTATCTATGTGTAAAAATATGAATGAAAAGATTTTCTGTTACCTTATTGGCTCTCCATTAATTGTGGCTACTAGTCTTCCTGTAGAATGCTGCAGTACATCAGTGGAGAGAGCACTGGAGTTGGAGCTAGTGATTGTTCTAGATTCAAGTTTTGAAATCACGGATTAGCTTTGTGACCTTGGGCAGTGCCTTTCTCATCAGATTGTTAGGAAAATCAAATGGGATAAGGTATAGAAAAGTGCCTAGTGCATTCCCTGCCCTAGAGTAGATGCTTGATAAGTGTTGGCTACATCAAGTGGTTGAAGCTAAGTGAGCCCATGTTGGGAATATTTTATTATGCTGAGTTTTCTTCAAAGTGGATTATTTTACTTTTTCATTTTACAAGGTTCTGAGCATTTTCTTTGTTATATTCATTCTTGGATTGTTCATAAGCTTTAAGACAATGTGTGGTTACCATGTAGTCCTCATAAATGTGTAGGGTTGTTATCAGCAGAACTCTTGGACGAGGCGGTCAACAGGCTTGATACATTATAAGGTCCTCAGGACAGCCCAGTTGAAGGAGAATATTCAGGGTGGAGGATGAAACCCAGGAACTTTCCAAGGATGAAAGGAATCTACTGTTTATGTTCTAAGCATGATTAGTCATTGCTTATATTTTTTTCTTTATTTTTTCCCAGTATTGCTACAGAAGCTAGTTCATGTAAAGCAGTGGTTCTCAAAAATGTCTGGAGACATTTTTGGTTGTCACAATGTGGGGGAAGGGTTGTTCCTGGCATCTAGTGGGTAGAGGCCAGGGTACTGCTAAACATCCTACAGTGCACCAGACAGCTCCACACAGTAACGAATTATCGGACCCAAACTGTCAGTAGTTTTAAGGTTAAGAAACTCTGATGTTAATGGAATGAATATATTGATTATGAGTTAAAGATAGTGAACGTGGTGAAGTATGCATTCATGGACCCATCAAACTAATGGTACTTGTCAGTGCTAGGCTACAAATTAAACCATACCTAAAAGGAATTTCTTCCTGGCTGCAAGAAGGTCCTTTGCTTTTCAGAAAGGTGGTGTGGGAAAGGCCTAAGTTATAAAATGGCTCTGTTTGGCTAGGATTATTACCTGGAGGCAGCCGAAGTCCTAGAAAGTTCAAGTTTGTGTCTCAGTCTCTGTGGAATCCAAGATGACTTCCTTTGTTCATTCAAGCATTTATTCATTCAGCAAACACTATTAAATGACTACGAGCCAAATAACTGTGCTGTGAAATCAAAAAGAGAAAGAAACAAAAGTCACAGTATCTGCCCTAGAGGAGCATAGAAGACAGTATTGTGGTTAAGAACTCAGATCCGGATCTGGATTATATCCTGGGCTCAAATCCTGCCTCTGCCACTTGTAATTTATGTGATTCAGGTTGTCATTTTAGGATGAGGTTAAGAACATCTACCTCACATGATGGTTGTAATGATCAAAATGTTGACAAACATAGGATGTTTAGAACAGTGTCTATCTCAATAAATTTTTCTTGTTACTTTTAGTTCACTACTGTTACTGGAATCTTGGAGCCCTATGGATTATCTAGTTTAGGGTTTTCATTTTGATTAGCACTAGATTCCTTTTTCAATAAAGCCTTACCCAGACTCTTACTGTATGCAATACATGAAAACAGAGCAACTCTGGTTAAAATAAGGATGGGAGGCTGGGATACTGCTTTCTTGGGACCCCTTGCCTCTTCTGCCCCAGCAGTGGTTTCTTGTGTGTCATTGCAGAACCTGGGGCTGAGTAGCATCCAGCTTGACAACCACTGAGCTCACCTAGTCTACTCACTTTGAGAGTGAGGGAACTGAGGCCTGGAGAGAGGAAGTGACTTAAAGGGGGGATAAGGCAAGTACACAAATCACTCTGCTGTGCATGTGCCAAGCACAGCAACATGCGCTGGGAGGGAGTTGAGAGAAGACAGAGACAGGCTTCTCTGTGCTTAGGTTTATTTAGGGCTGGTCTTGAAGGATGAGTAGAATTTGAACATTTCAGATAAAGTAGGAAAGAATATTTTCAGAGGAAGAAAAAGGTGATAAAGGGATGGAGGAAAAATCATTTAGAGTCTTTAGTGAAGGCTCCATGTCTTAGTGAATTATCTTTGGTTGCAAGTAATAAAAGCCATTTCAAAATATGTTAATGGAAAACCAAAGGAAGGGAGTTGTTGTGAAGTCACAGGCTACCTTCTGAGTCCCAGGGTCAGAGAGTGGAGCCCTGCCTCATTTGTGCCTGGAACTCCAGAGCTAAGAGCCTCCCAGCAGCCCTTCTCTCTAGTGCTTCATGGTTCTTGTTTTGCTTCTTCCTATGCATTTGCTTTATCCTTCATTCTCTCTCTGTAGACCAGCTTTCTGGTCTTCTCTTTGTAGATAGCTTCCCCAGAGCTCCCAGTTTACATGTCACTAATTCAAGCATTCAGTCTTCACTGATCATCTGTCTCTGAATCCCAAACTCTAAGTTTCAGGAGAGAATCCAATTGGCTTAATAGGTGTTACATGTGTACCTCTCATCCAGTAGCTGCAGCCAGGGTGGGAGATGTGAGGAGCCTGTCTTGTCGTGTTAACATTGCTGGCAAAGCCCTACTCAAACTTGAAAATGAAACAGCGTGACCTGCAAGTTGCTCCTTTACCATCAGTGGAGACAGGCGTCTGTGTATCTATAACAAAGTATGAGGTAAAGAATCTGGGCAAGAGGTTAGTGGGTTGATGAAGACTTCTCTGAGGGTGCCCAGTAGTGCTGGCTCTGAAGTGTCGGCAAGAAGGAGCTGAGGGAGACGTTACACATAGGAGCTGACTGGAAAGGTGGAAGAACATGGAATGTTTGGGTTATAGTGAGCGTTGAGTACCTATGAGTACCTATATGTGTCAGAAAGTTCAGTCATTCACTCAGACAACAAATATTTATTGAAGACTTCCTAGAAGGAGGTATGTTAATGGATGAAGAAACAAAATTAAAATAGTTAAATTGCTTCTCCAGTGTCATAGAGAATGAGAATATGAACCATATCTAGAACGTTTTAGTCTTAAAATTTTTTTCTCTATAGTTTCTTCATTTATGCTCTTTCTTTTTTTTAACATCTTTATTGGAGTATAATTGCTTTACAGTGTTGTGTTAGTTTCTGCTGTATAGCAGAGTGAGTCAGCCTCCCTCTTGCATCTGCCTCCCACCCTCCCTAAACCACCCCTCTAGGTGGTCACTAAGCACTGAGCTGATCTCCCTGTGCTGTACAGCTGCTTCCCACTAGCTATCTATTTTACATTTGGTAGTGTATATATTGTCACTGCTACTCTCTCACTTTGTCCCAACTTCTGCCTCCTGCCACCCCCCACCATGTCCTCAAGTCCGTTCTCTATGTCTGCGTCTTTATTCCTGTCCTGCCCCTAGGTTCATCAGAACCATTTTTTTTTTAGATTCCATATATGTGTGTTAGCATACGGTACTTGTTTTTCTCTTTCTGACATACTTCACTCTGTATGACAGACTCTAGGTCCATCCACCTCACTACAAATAACTCAATTTCATTTCTTTTTATGGCTGAGTAATATTCCATTGTATATATGTGCCACATCTTCTTTATCCATTCATCTGTCAGTGGACACCACAATGAGTTATCACCTCACACCAGTCAGAATGGCCATCATCAAAAAATCTACAAACAATAAATGCTGGAGAGGGTGTGGAGAAAACGGAACCCTCTTGCACTGTTGGTGGGAATGTGAATTGATACAGCCACTATGGAGAACAGTATGGAGGTTCCTTAAAAAACTAAAAATAGAACTACCATATGACCCAGCAATCCCACTACTAGGCATATACCCTGAGAAAACCATAATTCAAAAAGAGACACGTACCACAATGTTCATTGCAGCTCTATTTACAATAGCCAGGACATGGAAGCAACCTAAGTGTCCATCGACATTTCTGCTTTTTCTACTTGATTCTACAAGGTCAAAAATGACATAGAGCAAGGGTGGTGGCTCATGCTTTTTATTTTTTTTAAATAGCTGTTGAAATTGCTCATTGTCCTAACTTCCTAAAGCGGGAATACATACATAATTTCCATAACTATGAAATGATTTTTGTGTGAGTGTATGTTTGTTTTAGGGGGATTGTTTGGGCAGGTGATTTCTAAGATCTTTTCTAACATTTCAGTATTCAGGGACTGGGCTCTCTTTCATGTCAGTAATGTTGGCAACCGGTTAGGTTTAATTTATTGTAGAATTGCTTATAATAGAAAAAAATTTAAAGCTACCTAAAATGTTCCAAAATAGGAGATTGGTTCAGATAATTATGATATGCCTATATGGTATTACTAAATAGCCATTAAAAAATAATTGTTCAGATGGATAAACAACAAGGTCCTACTGTATAGCACAGGGAACTATATTCAATATCCTGTGATAAACCATAATGGAAAAGAGTGTGTGTGTGTGTGTGTGTGTATACATATATATATCTGAATCACTTTGCTGTACAGCAGAAATTAACACATTGTGAATTAACTATACTTCAATAAAATTTTAAAAATTGTTCAAGGAATTTTTAATATGATGGGAAGAGCCTTAAAATATAAAATTCATGAAATAAGATAAACTATATGCTAAATTTACTTATGTAAAGACACACACATATATCTGTATATACACCCAAGAAAATCATTTTAAGGATGTGTAATAGTCTAAAAATGAAGGAACTAGATCAAAATATTATAAAAGGATATTTGGATAGTAGGGTACCAGTAATTTTAACATGCTATTTTTATGTGTTTTGCTACAGTTTCAACAGTGAATTTACATTTCATAACTATAATTGTATATAACTGTATTCTTTTTCTGTATCTACTTCTGTAGCTAAGCTTTTTATTTGAATAGTTAAAGATTCACATGCAATTGTAAGAAACAATAGAGATCCTTGTAAAATTTGCCTATTTTTCAATATTTTGCAAAACTATAGTGTAATATCACAGCTAAGATATTGACATATTTCCCTGGTTTTATTTGTATTAGTGTGTGTGTGTGTGTGTGTGTGTGAAGTTCCATACTGTTTGTCACTTGTGTGGGTTCTGAATCAACCACCACCGTCAAGATACTGAACAGTCACAGCATACCACCAGGAGCCCTCATATTGCCCTTTTATAACCATATCCACAGCCACCACTATTCATTTAAAAATGCAGTCAACTCTAATGTGTAGTGCATTTAATTAACTTTGCTTTTTCATCCAAAGCATAATTGTAGAACCTTGGAGTTGGAACGGCCTTAGCCGTCTGATTGGTCACTCAGAATACGGGAATTTTAGAGGGGTAGTGAAGAGGTTTATGATTCTCTGGTCTCCTTCAAACACTATCACCTTGAGCTCTCTCCCTGCCTTTCACTTTAAACACCTTTGCCTCAGTAATGCAGGTCTTAAGTTAACTCTCATTTTCTCTGGAAACCCTCATCTGACCTTCTAACTCTGGGTCAGCTGCTTCTCCTCTGTGCCCTGATTATACTCTGTATTTTCCTCATTGTGGTATTTTCTCATCGTATTGCTCATAGATAATCAATAACTGTTGGATGGGTGGATAATGTCTGGATAAGAGTTCTTCCTCAGTTTCTGATGAGACTCCAACTTCCAGCTCTTGTTCTTCTCTTACTCTTTGAGAGGCTTTTGATGCTGCCTGCACTTCACAGCATTTATATGGCAAAAGCCCTAAGTTTATTTTGGCTGTGCAGCCACTTGCCCAGTCCACACATTTCAGTCTTCTACCTGCCAGTGCTGCCACCAGGATGAACAAACTCATCTTCTGAGCTCCTCACATTTTCCTCTTTTCCTTCTCCGTTTCTAAAGTTAATATGATATTGATGACCTCTATAAGCAGCTGTGAGCCTAGCACTGTGCTACCTGCTTGATATGTATTATCCCCTTTTAATACAATGGACTTCAAATTATGTTTTACTTCCCCCATTTTTAAAATGAGGAAACTGAGACTGAAAAAAAGGTGAATCACTTGTTCAGGATCATGTAGCCAAGTAAGTGGCAGAACTGGATTGAAACCCAGGACTGTCTACTATAAAGCCCACTTTTCTGAACAGTCTGTAGGAAGCAGCTGTTTTAATTCCATGGTCCTCCAAATCTCAGCACTTCCTCTAGGAGCCTGTCTAGCCCCTGACTGAACTCTTCCCATCAGATAACTCCACACTGTGGAAGACAGCTATTCTCCTGCTGGACAGGAATCATCACCTGGAATTTGTCTTTTGTCTTTTTCAGTGGAAATCTGTCCATCACTCTCTCAGTGCTATATCTAGGCAGGTTGTGGTTCTGTCCTTTTGTGCAACATAAATTCCTCTGAATCTGTAGATTGCTCATGGTATAGCTAGAAGGATTTTATAATTTTCTGGTCTTATCTATTACAGATGAGGACACTGGAGTACAAAGAGGAGCCCTGTTCAACTTACCACCCTTGAGTTACTTGAAGCCTAATCCTGATGCTTTGGTTTACCTCTCTCCTTCTAGCTCTTATAGTCTTTCCTCACGAGATGGGTTTTTTCAAGCTTCCATTGCCCTGGTCATTCTGCTATGAACACTCCAGCTGGCCACTCTCCCTCTTGCTTTTGGAGCTGACCTCAATATTCCAAATTTGGTTTGATTGCCTGGAGTTCTAGAGAGGATGTCTAATTCTGCAAGTAAATATGAGAACCTACTATGTGCCAGGGACATGTTGTAACCCTCCATCACATTCGGCCTTTCTTCTGCTTTTCTCCACATCCTCTACAATATATGTGAGATTATAGCCTTGGCTGCAGGTAACAAAGGCCATGATATCTATGGCTTAAACAGATGGAAGCTTACTTCTTGCTCATATAAAAGCCTGATCTGCAATGGCAGCTTTACTCTATGGAATAACTAGGGTCCCAGGCTCCTTCTGTCTGGTTGCTTTATGCTCCTTAGGGTGTTACCCTCTTCCTCGTTGTCTGAGATGGCCAAGTAACACTTTTGTTTTCCAGCATACCTCGTCTCTCTCAGAAACACTCTGGAAGTTGCGCTCTGCCACTCACATCTCACTGGTCAGAACTTAATCACATGGTCACATATCACTGAAGGGAAGCCTGGGAAATGTAGTCTTTTATTCTGGGAGGCCATGTTGCCAGATAAAAAATATTCCCAGAGAAAAAGAAGGGGATAACGGATATTAGTGTGACAAATAGCAGTCTCTGCCGCATCCCTCCTTGTGTTTCAACTCCAAGAAGATAGGCCCGAGGTTGGTACTCTATAGCCGCTGGCCTTCCAGGCTTATGAAATTCCATTTCTAGGAAAGATGGCAAAGCAGGACCCCCTAGAGTAGTCAAGAGAAATTCCAGAATTTCGTGAAAGACTGAAATTCAGAATCTTTGATGAGGAAGTCACACTGGTAAAAAATAGCTGTCATTTGTTTAGGGCTTTTACTATTTATCTGCTGTGCATGTGTTAAATATTTAACATCAATCATCTTATTTAATTCTGAGAAGATTCCTAGGAGGCAAGTACTATTATTAATCCCCAAATTACATATCAAATTTTCCAGAGAGATGAAGTAACTTCCCCAAGGTCACATAGCAAACACATAATGAAACTGCCGCCTGTTTATCTTAGTGCGCTGGCGGCCTGTGGTCGTCGTCCTCTTCACGCTGATGCCAGACGAATTAAGGATGCTGATTAACACTCCATAAAGCGGTCTCATGATCCTCATAATAGTCAGACACTCCTAAGTATAACCTGAGCAGGAAGTGTTGTTTTAAGTAGGTTATGAGCCCCGAGTTGAAAGGACGGGTTTTACATCTTGTTGGCCGAGTGTGAGCTCAGGTCAGAAAGAAATATTTGGTCACCACATGGGCAAAAGCCATTGTCCTTGTGTTCCATCTTGCCATCAGCAGTGTTCCTTGGGGCATTTTCGTTTGCCTGAGGAAACAGGTGCACAGAGATATCGTAGGGCTTGTGACATGTGGTAGAGTTGGGATGTGGCTCCGTGTGGATCTGATGCCAAGCTGGGAATCTTAACTCGCCCGCTGCCTCATGCTCATTACTTTGATGGGCCTGAACCCTGCTTCCTCATGTTCTGGAGTCTCTCAGTGTACCCTAGCACCTGTGCCAAGCCTTAGGTTGCTAGCTTTGCTGTGCTTGGTTAGAGATTATAGGCCCTGATTTACCACAGACATTTCTAGGCCCTCATTTGTGGATAGCCTTGCTTTTTATCATTTGCTTGGCTTTTCTTCTCTTATGGGTATGGCAAATGAGTTATACATACAAATATTAACAATGGGGCACTCTATGAGGAAACCATGTCTCTATGGTCAAGTCTCTTTTCCTAGCCCAAATCAGCATATATAGACGACAAGAGGGGCACTTGAAACCTGGATATTTCGGAATAACAAATATTTGGTGAATTACGGGGTAGTGATGGGGGCTACTTTAGAGCTGGTGAGAGAGGACACCTTTCTGAATGGGTAGCATTTATAGTAGGATCTCCTGGAGAATGAGGAGGAATCAATCATGCAAAGAATCAGGAAGAGCTTCGTAGTAGAAGAAATAGCAAAGACAAATGCCTTGAGTGGGGAAATGGAAAAGAGGCAAGAAATAAACTAACATGTTTGAGCCTTATATATTTTAGAGTTTGTTATAGAAGGGGAGTCAGAAGCTCATTGTCGGCATTGCCCATCCCACCCCATCATGGAGAATCAATGGCTATTTCTGGACAAGCTTCCGTGATGCTGGGGCAAATGCCTTCATGCTTGTCAAATCCTATTTTGCCTAGGTATCTTTGGAAGAGTGATCAGCAACTTCCTTGATGAAGTGTTGTCCTTTGGCTTCATTAAACTCACCTTTAGAAGTGGGTTACATTGACAGCGTTCCTTCAGAAATCTTTTGAGATCTCCCAGGGGCTTTGAATATAAGAAAGGAGTGATGTTTTTGATATTAGCAATGATTTATAAAGATATTTAGATCACCCTTTTCTCTTAAAATCCATTCAAGCACTTAAACGGTTAGAAATCAGATGATTTCATTAGAATCTCAAACCTGGAATTTATAGAAAATTGGAGGGTACTCAGAGGGTGTTCAGTTGGCAGAAGGGCTGAGCTTCTCTGAAAACAGTGGCAGACTCTTTTTTTACAGTGACTAGAGCCTCACAGATGTGCATCCACTAGCAGCAGTCCATCCATCACTAGCAGATTTGCACATGGTTCCAGTTTGGGCACTTGGGTTCTTCATCTAATGCTAATTTAGCTATTCATATTAAGCTTTGTAACATACTAAGAGGTTATTTTAAAAAAGCAAAAAGAACACAAGCCTAGTAATTAATTGTGGGAACTTAGTAGTACATTCTGGACTTGTTTGGTATCTGCCCAGGATCAGCAGAGATCCTTCTGATATACTTCCAATAACAATAAAAATAACAGCTTGGAGAAATAAGCAGACTCAGGTGGGGAACTGAGGTTCTGGGAAGAGCTTTATCTTTCATCACATTGCTCTTTGGCATTGCCCATAAGTACACAACATCAGTGCCTTGTTTTTAGTTTACAGAGCACTTCCACGTACATCATTTTACTCCAATTTACAACTGCCTTTTTTTTTTTTTTTTTCTTGCGTTATGCGGGCCTCTCACTGTTGTGGCCTCTCCCATTTGCGGAGCACAGGCTCCGGACGCGCAGGCCCAGCGGCCATGGCTCACGGGCCCAGCCGCTCCGCGGCATGTGGGATCCTCCCGAAACGGGGCACGAACCCGTGTCTCCTGCATCGGCAGGCGGACTCTCAAGCACTGCGCCACCAGGGAAGCCCTACAACTGCCTTTGAGCTGAGTATAATTATCTTCATTTTATGGCTGAGGAGCCTGAGGCTCAAAAGGGGTAAGTGACTTGCCCAAAGTCACAACATAGCTGGCAGGTGACAGAATCAGGACTGCAACCCAGATGTTGCACTTATAGTCATAATTTCTGAAAAACATTGTAGCTTTAAAATCTTGAAAAGCATCAGTGCCATCATTAGGATAATGAGTTAGGAATTTTTTTCCTCCGTGAATATTATTTTAAACATTTTAAGGAAATAACTGAAAATTCTGTTCTATACTAACCCTAATAATGCGTTCTGTAACATCCCTGAGTCCAGAATTCCTCAGGACTATTTGATTTTTCCCCAGCTTCAGTCTTTAATATCACCTTGTGTTTAATTATATCATGTTGAAAGCAGGGCCTGGAGAATCATTATTAAGGATTTGTAGGTTGTTTAAATGACCATTTTTTTTAAAAAAAAAAAAGAAGCATAGATATGAATAGAAATAAAATTATTTTGCAAAGTAACCAACGTTTTAGTCATGTTGATATCTGATTCACTCATTATAAGAAATTCTTTTGAAGATATATTTTGAGTCCCTTGGAGTAGATAGAATAGAGAGAGAAAGGTAGCAATTTTGTTAGGTTAATTTAACTATCCCTGCTTTGGGAGAGGGCAATAACAAAACAATAGCAAAAGAAAAAGCGGACTCTCAGATGAGATTATACTTGCAAAATTTTCTAGGCTGACAGGAAAGCTGCAAGTATAAGATGTAATCATGTTTGACACAAGAATTAGAAGGACATAGACTACAAAACCCTTAAGCCTGACAGCCTCTGGCAAGGTGGTAAATAATATGAGGTTTTTTAGAGTAGCTTTTCTCGGGATAGAGCACAAAATGTAATACATATAACACCTGCACGATTGTTCCTGGGGAGGAGACAGCAAAAATACTCTCGAGACGGCAAGGGATACCTAGGAAAGCATGTACAGAGTTCCAGAAAGTGGGAGCATGGGCTGTTGGAAGAGCTGCAGGTGGTTCCCTGGGACTGGAACAAGGAGCCGGAGGATCCGGGAGGAATTCGGGAGGTGAGGCTGTAGAGACAGGCAGCTCCCCATCATTCCAGGCTTGTAAACCCTGTTACTTGGAGCACCTAAATATTTCTTAGAAGAGAGTGATAAGGTCAAATTTGCATTTTAACAACATGCCTTTGGAGAGGATCGAAGAGGTCCAAGGCTGGTGGTAGGAAGATCAGCTAGCTGGACACTCAGGAGAGATTGTCCTGATTGAGATGAAAGTGGCCTGAACGAAGGTACTAGCTAGTAGTGGGTTCCTAGAAAGGAAGGATAGATTTGGTGCTTGCCTATGGGAACCGGAATGGGGGGAGAGGAGGAGACAAGTTGATTCTCAGATTTCTTTGTATCCACTCATTCTTAGCCCATAACTTTCTATGCCATAAAATCATTGTGGGCATCAGTGCTTTTGCGGCCAATAAATAAGAGAGATTTGTTGATTCTTGAACTAATAACCACTCTCACCCCAAGTTGCTAATGTCCTTGGGGCTTTTTTATTCAAAGAATCTTACAGGCAAATGATTACCTTTTTTTGTATATGCCCATATCTCTTTACTCAGGGACCTTTAATTCGAATTCAGGAGGAAACAATTGTTTTAAATGACTAACCAGAAGTATGGTGATTCAGCTTCTTTAGTTAGAAGCTGATGAACCTTGTAGTGTATATACCATATAAACACCAAAACACATGTGTTTCCTTTAATATAATAATGACGGTGGCAAGAATGAGTGTAACTACAATTTGAAGGCCTGTTGTATATAGTTTGAGACTCCCCATCACCTACAAGATAAAATTCAGTGTCTTTAAGGGGCACACAGCCTTCCATACTGCGGTTCCTACCTACTCCACCACCCCTTGCTCAGCACTCCCTGTGCAGTATTGCTGGCTAGTTTATAGCTCAGAATTTAAGGTCAAAATCAACAGTATGTATTGAGCCAGACACTATGGGAAATAACAGTGCCCAACACAAAAAATATGTATTCTTTTATAGGGCTTCTTTTCTAGTAGGAAAAAAATCAAGATAAAAAGTACCATGAAGAAAAATAAGAAGATTGGGGGTGCTACTTTATATAGGGTGATCTGGAAAACTCTGAAAAAGAAGCATTTAAGCAGAGACCTGTAGGAAGTGAAGAAGCAAGCCATGTAGATATCAGGGGAACAGTGGGATAGTAAATGCCAAGGCGGTGAGGCAGGTGTATGTTAAATAGAGGAATAGTTTGGCTACAACAAAGAGACAGGGAATAAGGCTGGAGAGGTATGCAGAGGTCAACTCCTATAGAGCCTTTAGGCCATAGTGAGGACTTTGCTTTTCACTCTAAGTGGGATGGGAATCCATTGGAAGATTTTAACAGAAGGGTAACATGACTTGCCTTATTTCTTGAAAGAACACTTTTGTTGCTCTTTATTTACCAGAGTGCAGGGAGGCAAGGGTGGAAGCAAAGACACCAGTTAAGAGGCTGTAGCAATAATTCAGGTGAGAAGTGATGATGACTTAGATCTGTGGTTGGTAGCACTATAGGTAGTGAGAAGAGGTGGATTATATCTGTATGTGTGTATATAAAAATATATACATTATGTATTAAGACATACAATGTGTATAATATATAAATATATGTACAATTTTCTAATTTCTTTTTAAAATTATTTATTTTTATTATTTATTTTATTTTTGGCTGCATTGGGTCTTCATTGCTGTGTGCGGGCTTTCTCTAGTTATGGTGAGCGGGGGCTACTCTTCGTTGCGGTGCGCGGGCTTATTGCAGAGCACGGGCTCTAGGCACGCAGGCTTCAGTAGTTGTGGCACGCAGGCTCAGTAGTTGTGGCTCGCAGGCTTAGTTACTCCGCCGCGTGTGGGATCTTCCCAGACCAGGGCTCAAACCCATGTCCCTTGCATTGGCATGCGGAGTCTTAACCACTGCGCCACCAGGGAAGCCCCATCTAATTTCAAATGTATATAAAAGTAGGAACGGGAAACAACATAAGTAGAAAGTGGAAACCCATATCCCTGTTACCTAGCTTCAACAATTATCTACTTGTGACCAATCTCATTTCTTCTATATCTGTACCTGCCCCTCTGGATTATTGTGACATAAATCTCAGCCATAATAATCAACTCATCCAATGTGTCTCTAAATAGAAGGGCTTCTTTTAAAAACGTTATCACAATACCTCATTTTATCTAGAATATTAATAGTAATTCCTTAATATCATCAAATACCCAGTCTGTTCAAAATTTCCCAGTTTTTAAAGTGAGAGTCTTATTTTTTCCTTTCTGCAATTTGTTTGAACAAGGATCCAAATAATGTTCATGCATTGAGGTCTGTTGACATGTCTCATAATTCTCTTTATTTTCCAAAATTTTCTTTCCCTTTTTTTTTTGTCCCCCTGCATATCTTTGTTGACATAAATCAGGTAATTTGCGTTGTAGGTTTTCCCCAAGGTCTGGATTTTTCTGACCGCATCCCTGTAGTGGCACTTAATCTATTCCTCTGTCCCCTGTGTTCCCTGGTAGTTAGCTCTAGAGGCTTGATAAGGTTTAGATTCAGATTAGATTTTTGCAAAACTGTCTCATTGATTGTGTTTTGTATTTCCATTGGGAGTACGTAATGCATGGTTGTTTCTGTTCTTGTGATCACTGCCTAGTTCCATTATTTTATCAGGAGTTGCAAATGCTGAATTTTATCATTCTCTCTTTGTTAGCTGGAAATTCTTCCATGAAGAAAAAAACTCCCTTATCAAATATTTAGTTACCCTGAAGCACAGTTCATATAACAAAGGCAGGAAAAGGCTTGATTCTTTCCTTTCATCTATTAGTTTTCAAAAATAAAAGATTCGTTCCCCAGCCTTCTCTCCAAAGGTGTCTAATGAAGTTTCTCTCTCTCTTTTCCTCATTATCTTATTATTATGAACTCATGTTTGTAAATATATATTTATGTTTCAATCCATTGCAGTTATTATTCTTACTGATGTTCAAATGGCTAGTGGGAGCCTTTTAATTTGGCATCTGAGTCCTTTTCACACATTGCAATAGTCATTTCCTTTTTCCTTGGTTTCTGGTATCACAAACCAGGCTCATCTTGTACATTTTCTGCCCCAATCTTAGAATCGGCCATTTTTCAAAGGGCCCTAGTTGTTTTTAGAGGGCAGTGTTGTTTCAAGACCATAATCTTGGTGTGACGGGTGCTTTCTGCTACTGGCTTGGTCTCTGTGTCCAGCCCTTTTCAGTGGGCAGAGCTAGAAGCAATTTTTTAAAAATAAAATATATCACGGATTATTCGTAATGATAATTTCAACTCAGATTCAGGAACATGGGGTTTTCACTTAATTTCATTAATTTTTTTATATCAATACCTCTTACTTCTGTTATCTCCTTTTCTCCCATGCCCAAAACCCTGGTTCTCAACTACACCAACATAATTTCTTCTTTGCTTTCTGCCGTAATAAGTAATCACAGAATAATAATACCAACACTACCACCAAAACAGTATAAGGCTGTAAAATTGTTGGGTTTTTAAAACTTTGGGGAGTGGGGAAGGGTTTGGATAGATTTCACTTTAAGACAATTAATTTGTGTTTTAAGGTCACTTGAGATAATTTCTCACTATATGTTTATATCATCAGTTTGGTGCTTAGTTGGGTTAATTTGCTTCATTTTGCTTTCACTTTTTATGGGTTACTTTATGTTTCTAATTATGTAGAATATTTACGTAGTTCCAAATGCAAATCTATGCAACAAGTTGTATTCAAAGAATTTCAGCTTCTATCCCTGTCCCCTATACCCTGTTTCCTGCCTCATAGGTAGTTTTGGGTTTATCTTTTCACTTTGTAAATACAAGTGTGTGAGTGGTGTGTATATAAAAATATATCCCCACCCTGCCATGTCTCCTCCATTTTCTCTTAAAAAAAAGAGAAGTGGAAGCTCTACACACATTTTGGATTCTAGACAAAATTTGAAGGCAGCACAGGCAGTGCTTTTCTGAGAGATTGAATGTGAGATATGAGAACAGGGTCATGGTCAGTACCCTGGGGTATGGCCTCATCAGCTGGGAATGGAATCATCTGTCCAAGTGGGCCTGGCTAGCCTCACTCATCCTCGCAGACTGTGTTCAGCTATCCTTGCCTTCAGGTGCTCTCCGCTGGGTTCAGGTGATACCCAGTGCAGAACATTGTCCTTTCCTCATGGTATATAGTTTTTTGTGTATGTTTGCCTGAGCAGCTTGAGGGCAGGGACATGGTTTCTTCTGTTTTCCCACCACCTGCCACAGAGCCTTTTACACTGTAGGAGCTTAGTAAATACATGAATAAAAGACTAGGCCGGGACCACACTAGGTTCTTTTACAGGCATTTATCTCTGATCTTCAGAATAACCCCATAAGGTAGATACTGTTATCCCATTTTACAGATGAAGAAACTGAGCTTCAGAAAGGTTTAGTTGGCTTTATCTAAAGAAACAGCTAGTAAATTGCTGAGCTAGAGTTTGGACCCAGGTCTCTCCAATGCCAAAAGAACACAGTCCCAACTGTTGTCTGGGTAATTTCATTCAACAAATGGTTGTGGGAGACGGTCCACGTTTTGCCTTTATTAACTGTGTGACCTCAGCAAGTAAGATAGCCTCTCTATATCTGTTTCCACACCTACAAAATATAAGACAGCAGTAATACGTACCTCATAGAGTTGTAAAGCATTTAGAACAATGCCTGGTACAGAGTAGACTCTCAAATATGAGCCTATTTTAGTTACTGTTCGTCATTTTTATTAGTGGAATACTAGAGTACTCTTACTACCACTGTGTCCACAGCTCTGTGCTCTGCACTGTGTATGCAGTCTTGTCTAACCCACCCAGCTTGTCTTCTAGGAGCTTACAGTTATAAAGGCAAGATGCAGATGTTTAAAGGTTACAAAAAAGGGCAGCCAGGAAGAGATCAGTCCCCTTGAGATTAATGCCAAGTACAGAGAAAGAGGACAGAAGGAGCTTGCAGCTGGCCAGCCTATTACATAACAGCCCTCACCAGGTCTTCCTGGACAGAAATAGAAAACAGAAGCCATGATGGAGATTGGGATGCTTTTTGTTTGACCAGTGCCACCCTTTAGTGGCAGTTAAAACTTCAGCTCCATGTCCAATTTGGTGGGGCTCCTACCAGTGCCTTGCCCTGTAGCACAAATCACAATTTAATAATCACGTTTTAGAGAGTCTGTGAATCATGGAGTCTCCAGTGTTTTGGGACCTTAGGGAGCAGCTAATTCTACCTCCTCATTTTACAGAGGAAGAGGCTTTGCCCAGAGGGGGAAAGCCGTCTGCTTCAGAGTACACTGGTGTTTGGAACTGAACTCCTTTGGTTACTTTCATGAGTCGGATAATACAGATTCCCAAATGCCTGGACTCATGCCTGGGAGGGAGTGGACTCAAGTGTGTAGGTGTGTGGGGAGAAGAGACGTTGGCACTACTCATGTGCTGCCCCCCACCATCCTGGGCGAGTCCAGGCTTCTACACTTGTGAGAAGCACAGTGACAGTGGCTGCTGAGGGAAGAATTGGGTGTCTCGGACGTAGGCATTTCTTATGTCTCATTTATATTGGGCAAGGTCATCTTGG
Source organism: Lipotes vexillifer (assembly GCF_000442215.2). Taxonomy (NCBI): domain Eukaryota; kingdom Metazoa; phylum Chordata; class Mammalia; order Artiodactyla; family Lipotidae; genus Lipotes; species Lipotes vexillifer. The sequence continues at coordinate 1,226,894 of NW_006787464.1, forward strand.
GGCTCTTTCAGAGGTACAGCCACCCATGCACTTTGGCAATTGCACTGAGACCTCTGCTCTTCTCTCTAATGGGGAAATGAAGAATAGGATGGTGGGAGGGCATGGGATTTAGGGCCAGGCAAACCTGCTTTGTGTCTCACCCTGCTGTTCGTTAGATACGTGACCTCAGCTGCCGCCGCTGGGATGCTTGTACACATGACCGGTGAACAGGAGGATCAAAATCTGAGCAGCTGCTGACCCTAAAGAGTGCCTGTGCCTGTCGGGTGGGTGGGACTGGGCAGCAAGAAGAGACAAGTTTAGGAAAGAGCATCTTTTATTTTTTTTTACTGAAATATATTTGACATATAACATTATATAAATGTAAGGTATACACGTTGATTAGATGCGTTTATATGTTGTAATATGATTACCGTTATAGCATTACTTAGCACCTCTATCATGTCACATAATTATCATTTCTTTTTTGTGGTTGAAATAACGAAGATCTAGTCTCTTAGCGGGTTTGATGGTTATAATACAATAATGTTGTCTGTGTTCACTATACTGTGCATTAGCTCACTAGGACTTATTTACCGCTCATTGCAAGTTCGTACCTTTAAACCTCAGTCCTATCCCCCCACCCTCCAGACCCTGGTAATCACCATTTCACTCTCTGTTTTTACAAGTTTGGCTTTTTCAGATTCCACATATAAAGAGCCTCTGAAGGCGCTGCCCCCATCCCGGTGCATGACCACCTAGTCTGCACAAGGGACCATGAGTGGAGCTGGGCCTTGGCTTTCCTCTCTTGCCTGCTAAAGACTCAGCATGTAGTTTTCATTCATTTGTGCCTTCCCAGCAAGTGATGTTTAGAGGTTTCCCCTTCTTAGGACCTGGTCTTAAAAATATCCTTACATCATATACAGAGCAGACATCACAGGACCTGGCTTCTCTACTCCGGCAGTGCTTGCTGGTTTGATTGTTTCCCTTTATGCTTTAAGCTTTTAACTAATATGTAAAAAGTCATGAGAAGATCACAGGCTTTGGAGGGAGACAGGTCTGGGGAAGAGCCCTGGCTGTGTGACTGTATCTGTGTCTTGGGTCCTCAGTTTGCTCATCTGTAAATGGGGGATGATAGAGCTTACTTGGCAACATTATTGTGAGGATCAAATGAGACAATGGATTTAAAGCCTGGAGGCGCAGTTCCCAGCAATCAGAAGGTGAGTAATGAACGATAACCACTGCCATTATTACCAGGCAGCACTTCAAAGCAATTGCATTTGGTTTAAGAGTGAAGTGGTGCTCTTGGTTTCTTGACAGATTTAATTCCATTTGATCCAGCGTCCTATTTTGGACTGTCTATACCTTGGTAGGCAACCTGCTGGGTGCTTGGTACAGACATAAATTAAGCACTGTCTCTGTTCTCACTAAGCTTTTCTTGCACATCAATTTGTCTATTTGAAGCTTCCAGCAAAAGCATTCCCACACCCCTCCCAATAATTCTAAATAACTCTGTTCTCTTGAAGGTTAGTTTGGCCCTCAAGCCTTTTGGGATTTGAGGACGACTCACCTTCCTAATTTTGTCTCCCACCCTCTCTAACACACTGTCTACATCCTCCCAATTCCTTGAGGAAACAGCATGATATCCTGGTTCCAGTATGTTCTATAATCAATGCCTTAGACACGTTGCACACCATCCTTCCTTCTCTATAGTGAAGAGTGTGATACCCATCTCAGTGTTGGGTGGGGATTCATTCCTGTAAATCTTGGTTCTGAGAGCGGGTAGCCTCACACGGACTAGACTGAAGGAAAGAGAAGAGACATACTGGAATCTGCATCTGTCAAGTGGCAAGGAGAGGCAGAAGCTGCCTTGAACGCAGGGAGGCCCTGGGTGTACAGTGATTTGTCTGTGCCGTGCGTGGTGCCATTTCTGCAGCTTGCAGAAGAAAAGCCACACAGCTCTTTCCTGTTCCCCTCCTCCCCTCCAAGCTCCTTATAATAGTAGATGACGGCAAATATGGGATGATGATAATGGCTACTTCTTATTGGGCACTTGTGTATGTGTGTGTGTAAATACATATATATATTTTCAGTTAAAAGTAATCTCAGAGCTGAGCCTCTAAGAGGTTACCTGGCACCCTTGAGCATGTAGAGGGCAGGAAGGTGGCTGAAATGGTGGTGGCGGCCCCTCCAAAGCATGACTGATGGCTGGGGAGCTAGTATGCCAGGGAAACCATCAATTATCTGTCTCCTCAGCAACACCCAATGTTTGGCTTTGTCTTTGGTGTGTTCCAGTTATCTTCATGTGGGTGAAGAAACAGGTCTCAGAAGATTTAATCCAGCTGGCTGTTCTATGCCCAGAATTCGGTTAAGTCCATGATTTCCAATTAATGGGCCTTCATGCCAAGATTGAGATCATATCATTCATCTTGCTTTTATTTTGGGATTTCCACTGTCATGATTTACAGTGCAGCCCAGCCAGTCTTGTCAGGATTTTTGAAGCGTAATTAAGCCAGAAAGACAGCCAGACCAGCAAGTTAACATGGAGCCAGGGAGGGACCCCCTTTCTTTGCTTGGTAAGCCTGCCTCAGGCAGCATGGGGCTGCACGTGAGGATTTTCATCTGAGGACCATTTCCTGCATGTCTGATCTCTGTGCAATTCAAATCCCCATACGATAAAAAAAACTCCAGACAGGGAAAGGATTTCAGAGTCCCAGTTGGTGATCCATTGTGAACAATGTTCTGGTTAATTCAGTGCCACCACATACACCTCCACCTCAAGTTACCATTTACTAAGTGGTAAATGTAACAGTGTGATTTTTACAGACGGTGGATTTAATCTTTGTGATGGTTCTGTGAGGAAGGTATCATAGGCTTTCTCTTTGCATGAGGTTATACAGATAGTAAGTGGCCTTTCCACTGAATGGATGGAAGAATTTGGCAGTTCCTAGATGCGGACCATTCCCAAGTGCCTGTTTCCTTCCCTTTCTTGTGGTTCTGCTCAGGATGATCTCCTTCACTTTCACATAGGAGAATAAGAATATAGGCGTGTATAGGAAAATACTCTTTATGATTGCCTTCCAGGTGACAGATGTTTATCTGTCATTATCTTGTTTAAACCCTACCACATACATGGAAGGAAGATACTATCTGCCCCCATTTTACAGTTGAGGAGACTGAGGCTTAGATTAATTAGGCTGCCCATTGATATGCAGGTAGTAAGGAAGGAAGGTCAGTGTCATTAATCCAGGTCTGCTTATTTGCAAAGCATAGGTCCTTTCAGTTACATCATGCTGGTACCAAATGCTTCTTCTCTTTTCTCTGGTTTTCCAGCAGTGCTTATTGTTGAGTTGAGACTCTTTGAGACAAGTAACACGCGGAGGGGCATTTTTTGAGTGGAGGGGGTCTGAAGAGAGGCTAGAAACCAACCTACTACCCAGCAAGTAAAGGTGTGCCCTTGAGCTTTAGCTCACATCTGCTATGTGCCTAGGCCAGACCCAGGTGTCTCCATCATTGCCTTTGATTAAATTTGCTCACTGTTTGGTTTTTCCATGTGAGAGGGTACTGGTGAGGCCTTTATGAGAATGTCTCCCAGACGAGTCCATGCCGGAAGCCTCGTCCTGAGACCAGTGAAATGAGGAGTTGAAGGTTCTTTTTGCACTTTGGTAGCAGGTTTTCCTCCGATTTCTTGCTGTGGGGTTTTGTTTTGTTGTTGTTTTTTGTCTCAGGATTCACTTTCAGAGTATTTCCATATGCCCTGTTTAGTTAGCATTTAGATGTATCCTCACTCTGAGTTCACTGATCCTCACTGAGCTTTTTTTTTTTTTTTTTTTTTTTTTGCGGTATGCGGGCCTCTCACTGTTGTGGCCTCTCCCGTTGCAGAGCACAGGCTCCGGACACACAGGCTCAGCGGCCATGGCTCAGGGGCCCAGCCGCTCCGCGGCATGTGGGATCTTCCTGGACCGGGGCACGAACCCATGTCCCCTGCATCGGCAGGCGGACTCTCAACCACTGCGCCACCAGGGAAACCCCTCACTGAGCATTTTTATGCTCGGCAAGACTTACTCCAGAAACGGCACATCAGAGATTCCTACTAATACATTTATCTGATGATTAGATGCTGAAGGTACTGCCTTGAAATTTCCTTCAGGTGTCCTCGGATGGAATTCTGGCTTTTGAAATGTGCCCTGAAGTGTGTGTGTGTGTGTGTGTGTGTGTGTGTGTGTGTGTGTGTGTGTGTGTGTGTGTGCTATCCCTGGGGAATTCTACTTGTCTGAGGCAGCATTAATCTGCTCTCTGAAGGGCTTCTTAGGAATCTGATGATCACCGTTTTTTTGTCATTTGTTATGTCAGTGTGAGGACCAAATTCCACAAGCAGTTATACAGAGAGCAGGCAAGAGTTCTTACTCTTTTGTTTGACATTCAGACCTTCTGGGATCCGAGGACTACTCAACTTCCCAGGCTCACTTCCCCCCTTTCTCTAACACACCCTCTACTTCCTCCCAGTTCCCTGAAGAAACAGCATGATATCCTGGTTGCAGTGTGCACTACAGTTGGTCTCTTAGACAGATTATTTACCATCTCCTCTGCTCCCTCTCCACTTAGTGGAGACTGTAAAACCCATCTCTCAGTTTTCTTAGCATGGTCCCCAGAACAGTTATAACTGGTGCTCAGCTATGGTTCTTTTCCTTCTTATGTATGTCCTTGACTTGGTCTCTTGGTCTGTGCTTTCTCTCCTCCCTCAGCCTGATAATGTCCTTCAGCCTATTTCTACCCAAACTGTAATTCAAATACCACCTCTTCCATAAAGCCTTCCTCTTTCCTACTTCCAGCAACCTGCATCCCTCTCCTCAAGCTGGAAATAAGTTCCTCTGAACTCCTGTTCACTTTATATGCACGTATATATATAATAATGCCTGGCAAGTCTGAGCAGGAGAAAAGCAGTTAACAATTATGGTGCAGCTCTATGAGAGATAGAGAGAAAAAATATTCATGACTTGGAAGACTGCTTTTCACTGTTAAGTGGGAAAAATGGCAGGTCCAAACTATATATAGTATGATCTTATTTTTGTGCTCCTGTGCATAGAACACATAATATATATATGCGTGCATGTCCACAAAAACACAGAACTAAAAATGTGAGGATGTACATTTCTCCAAAATGTTAACAGTGGTCACCCTTGTTTGTTTCTTGTTTTATTTTCTTCTCTGTTTTAATTCCATTTTCTTTGGTTTTAGTGGACCTCAGGTGCAGAGAAGTGACTTAATCATACTGCTTTGCAGTCTTTACGTTGCACAGGCCCCTCTCTGGTTTTATCCTAGATTTTCTTTTTTCTTCCTTTCATCCCCCATCTTTTCCTCTTTTCTATTTGCTTTCTTCCTAATGTTCTTGATGGGTGTCCTTAGATGTGCCCAGATTTTTCATATTAAATATGAATGACCTCTGCAGTATATATATTATTCTATAATAAATACATATTATATAATGTTATATAATAAAATATGATATAAAATATATATAACATATACACATATATTATATATATATATATATATATATATATATATATATATATATATACACTGTATTTTAATCTGAACGAAAACCTTTTTTTTTTTTTTTTTTTTTTGTAGCACAGGCTCCGGACGTGCAGGCTCAGCGGCCATGGCTCACGGGCCCAGCCGCTCCGCGGCATGAGGGATCTTCCTGGACCAGGGCATGAACCCGTGTCCCCTGCATCGGCAGGCGGACTCTCAACCACTGCGCCACCAGGGAAGCCCCGAAAACCTTTTTTACAGTAGAAACTGGAGTGCATATTTGTTTAGTACTTCCTTTCCCCCTTTCCTTCCCTCCCTCAACTTCACAGTCACACACACACACACACACACACACACACACACACACACACACACACACGAGAATGAAGATATCTTGACCAGTTGTACCCTCAGATCTAAAATTCTCGAATTCTCTATTATATCTGTTGGTTGATGCCTGTCTTGAGCTCTGTGATACATGGCTATACATAGCATTTTCTCTGAATTGTCTCAAGTAATTGAGCCAGGTTCCTAGTTCTTAGCACAACACAGAGCTTTAGGAGAGAATGGCTGTGGCAATGGGGACAGCCTTATGGGGGCATGGATGGTAATTCGTGGTGAATCTTGCATTTGTCTTATCTTCTCCCACTCTGGACTCTATTGGAGAGTATGGCAAGAGGGACTCAGGCTTTGGAGTTAATCCTTTGTGTGTGTGTGTGTGTGTGTGTGTGTGTGTGTGTGTGTGTGTGTGTGTGTGTGTGTACACCCATACATATATATGTGAATACTTATTGAAGGTTTACATTTTAAATATGTGTAGTTTATTATGTGTCAATTTTACATATGTCAGTAGAGCTGTTTTGTAGAAAAGTTAATCATATTAATGCTTTGTGGAGAATAATTTGGTCTTCGTAGTGTATCTGTGTGAGGCATGGGAATATGTTACTAACATCCCGTTGAGTTTTGAAGTGTTATGTGTCTGGGTTGCTTCCTCTTAAGATTCAAGCAGAACTTCCACCTCTGTGGTTGAAGGTACCTGACTGTGACTGACAAAATGAAAAAAGCATGGGTCTTGGCATCATATAGGCATTTGTATATCCTAGCTAAGAAACCTTGCGTGAATGAATCTGCCTCTTTGAGGCCCACTTGCCTTATCTGAAAAATGAGAGCAAAAATATCTGTCAGTTTTACTGTGTGGGGTATTGTATGTTCCTAGCACGATGCTTAGCATGTAGTAAGGCTCCTCTGGCGTATGTGCAGCATATGTGTGTGTATATATAGTATACATACATCTACTCTGAGCTTGTAAACAACAAACAATATCCATCCATGACAGTTGCTGCTCCTTTGGAGAGCAACGGTGGGATCTTTCTCTCAGAAGTCTGCTTACAGTGGCAGCTCTAGAATTTCCATCTAGGAGTTGCTAAGAGAGGACAATCTTGTTGGAAGGAGGGAGGGTGAGAGACTCCTCTTAGAACTTCATTTGCATAACAAACAGTGCTTTCCTAAGATTCTCTTGTATCTGGGAGTTGTTTGGAAGGACTGTTAGAGTTCTCAGTCACCCTTTGAAGCCTCTGTTGCCTCCCCTCTCGCCATTAAATAGAACCAAAATGGTGAAAAGAAGATTTTTGCTTGATTTTTTCTTGGTAATATTCTTTCAGCAGGCCTTCAGTTCTTTGCTATCTCTGTCCTCTGATGGACAGGGTCAGATAACACTGAGGGTGTTTTCTCTGTTCCAGGCAACAAGACTAGTCATTAGAGGGAAATGTCATAGTCCATTTAATGCAATTTAAGCCCTGACCTTGTGGTTAAAGAAAAGAGGAAAAAAATGTGGTGGTCCCTCACTTCCTGGAGTTGAGAGGCCATGTGGTAGGCAGAAACTTTTCTGTTTCTTCAGAATTCCACTGAGTTCTGATCTCGTTAGATTTGATCATTATTATTTCATAAGGGGGAACCTCTTTATTTGGCCCAAGTGTTGGAGAGTAAAGATCTCCTAGACAGATCTGTTTCCCCGGCACATCATGAGTACTTAAGATATTTGTTGAATCAAAGTAAGCAATATCCATGTATTGTTTTATATGAGAATTTACTGTGTAGAATTTGGATGGACAACTGTAGCCTGACTTCAGTGATCCATGAAGGAACAAAATGTGTTCCATCCACGTAGCTGGAGTTTCCCTAGCACTACCGGCCTGTTCGCGACCACTGCGCCTTGCCTTTATTCTACCAAAGTCAATTTTGGTCTCAGTTTGGTCTTCACTTTGACTCTATTTCTCATTCTTTCTACTCTTATCATTCTTTTTAAATACCTTGGATCCCTTCGGAAAAGAGGAGCTAGAGATGGTTACTTAATTAGCTCCTCATATCTGTCTGAGTATAAAAACTGTAGGCAGCAAATATAACCAGCTCATGTTGAGTTTCATGAAATCTCCATGTCTTAGGCAAGCATGCTCAGTGGGTGCTGAATGATACAGTGCTACAATCAGAAATTCAGAGAAATATGAGGAAACAGTGAAAGCATCTGGTTGTATTTGCTGCCTACAGTTAGGCCCAGACCAAGTCTCTCCCAAGGTTGATCTGTTTGGTCTTCCTTGCTGCCTCTGCCATCTTCTCTCTGATTCTTATATTCTGCAGTAGCCCAGTTTCATGTACATTTATTGAGCATTTACTGTGTGCCAGGTATTGTGCTAAGGTATGGCACAATACCTTTTGGGAAGGTATGAGGAAGCATGAAACATTGTTCCTGCTATTGAAGACTCAGAGTTGCTGGGATTAAGGTGGGCGGGTCAGACCCATTCACAAATAATTCTGTGTCAGTCAGACAGCTCCACCACATCCTAGGATGGAGGTGCAAAGTGAGATGAGAGAATGAGGACAGGAGAGACAAAGTTCTTGTGAAAGACTTCAGGATGGGGAGGTGAGTAAGAGCAGAGGCTTTGGATCCAGCTAAACATAGATTCCCTCTCATTCTGCCATGACTGTCACTAAACTTTACCAAGGCCTCTGTTTTCTCAGTGGGACACCCAAGGGCCACTGTGCTTAGCGTGAGGGTCTAATTTAGTAGCGTGTGGAGACTACTTAGCAGAGTGCTTAACAGATGACCTTTTTACAATGATGATACAGTCTCAAAGAATTTTAGAACTGGAAGGGGCTTAGGGAATCATCTAAGTTCATTCCCTGTTTCTATCTTCTTTGAGACCCTGAGTCTGTGATTCTGTTATGGCCACATTGCTCAGGAAGGAGCTGGGGTTGCTCCTCCCATCAAAGTCCTAAAAGTGGGTAAAGAAATACTGTACATTACTGATTTGATGGTATCAAGAGTGATAATAAAATATTTAAAAACTGTCCTGATAATACAATTTAATGTATAAATATATATAAAATATAAAGTGTAGTCCCTTTTATTCTCTAAACAAGCAAATACACACATGCACATATAATTGTTTACTATGTGATAATATTTATAGCACACATTATCATGCTAATGTCTCTCTTTTTTTGTTGAGTTGGGACATTCTCTAGAGTATCCTTGTCGCTAGCTAAATGATCCCCATTTCCAAGTGATGGTTTGATGTAGGGAATGGCATCAGATCCTTCCAGCAACATCCCTGTTAAGTTGACTCTCTCAGAGGCCCCGGCACCTTATTCCAGCTCAAGAAGGACTGAGTATGTTACTGACTTGTCAGGGCTGTGATATACTTTGAGGGTCCTTCGTGGTTTGGACCCTCAAAGCCAGAACCGTTGGCACCGCCTGCTTTGTGGCCTGTACTTGCCAGTGGTGCTGAGTTCCTTTGGAGCTGCTGGTGGACGCAGCACACACGCAGGCCTCTGCCCCCAGGGTCTGTTGAGCAGCTGCCAGACTGGTCCATGTCTTGGGCCACTGCTATGCAATGTTATCAAGTGACTTGTAGTTTTTGTAGCTCATATTATGTGCCCAATAGTAGAGAACTATTTCAGTATTTCAGAAGCCAGTATCCATGAATCTGTGTGAACCTGAATATTAGTTGTGCAAAGAGCACATAATCGTTCCCCGTATTAGATACCAGATCACTTCAGGATGGGAAGAGGAAAGCCCAAAGCTATAAAGAGGTTCACCTCTGTTAAACACCCGTGATTCTGAACTATCAGAAGTGAAGAATTTACATGTGCTGTAACAGAAGCTCCAGAAAGAGATTCTGTCCTTGTCGCACACGTCCCTATTGTCTGTCTTCATCAGCTCTGAAACTGAACAGCATGGCCTTTTTTTGCTGAGGCTGCCTAACTCTGCTGGAGACAGCATTTTCATAGCTTTATTCTTTTCATTCCCCAGAGCCACCTTGTAGCTATCATTTATTAAGTGTGCACAACACACCAGGCACCGTGCTAAGAGTTTATAGAACTTTGACTTATATAATCCTCACTGCAATCCTGTGTGAGATTCTATTGAAGCTTCCAGTTTACAGATAAGGATATCAAGACCTTGATCAGTTACTTAACGTTGCTATGCTATATATCCAGCTGGTAGCAGAAGTTGAATCTGTACCCCATATTTTGACTTAAACCCCATAATTTGACTGTGGAGGCTTTGTCCCACGCCTAACCTCTTGTTTGGCATAGGAAGTGTCAATTTTTTCACTTAAATTTTTTTTTCTGTGAAACTGTTATCTTTAATATAATACAACGACTCATTTACATGAGAGCTGAATTTCTAAGAATTAAAATAAAAATTCCTGACTGTTTTAGAAAATCTTACTACTTAAAAGTCAGTTGACATACATGATCTCGTTTGATCCTTTTAACACCTTTTAACATGTAGAAAAGTTTTTTTTTCTTAACTTGTTCCAATTTATAAAGGGAGAAGCAGCCTTAAAGGAGTTAAGTATCATGCTTAGGTTCACACAGATTTTAAGTGAAAAAGTCTCCAGTCTAAGACCTGTCTCCCCAAAGTCCATCCTGTTTTCTCTAAGCTTCCCTGAACTGGGATGAATTGGGAATGAGGTGTAAGCAGTCTTTGATTTTAGAAGCCAAGGTAGTGGGCTTTTCCATGATATATCTAGTTGTTATCCCCATGTTATCCATTTCTTGAATTGCGGGAAGCCAAGAGCTGGAAAATCTGCTAGAAACAAGGATGATGAAGCCTTCAGTGGTGATGACACTGGTTCTTTGTCCCCTGCCAAGTGTTGTGGAGAAGAAATAGTATTTTCCTAGTATAGGGGCGAATATGGTACATCTCTGCAAGGTCCCTTTAGTTTTGGGAATTTCTATCCTGCAGTTGCCAACTTGGTAGAATCCAGGAATGGGCGTTTGTAGCTTTATGACACTTAAATAACTGCAGAGGAAAATGCCTTGCTGGTGAAAAAGAACATGAATATGAAGAGATCATGATGCCAAAATTCAGATTATCAGTTATCCCCCATACAGGCTGATTCTGAACACTATGGAATAATAACTCATAATTACTAGAACTGAATGACAGAGACTTCCCAGGAACGGGAAAGCTGATGCTCTGTGGACATGTTTTTGTGGAGGCCCAGAGGACCCACTGAGGTGGGCTGATGTCCCAAGAACTTTAATTGTTGCCAAGAGTCCTTTGCCCCCTTTTCCCTGTTCTTAACGTACTGGATTATTTTACCAGAGCTGAGGCAGTAACTACCACAATGAAGCAGGGTCTCAGGTCTTAGAAAAAGTCAAGTACTGAAAAGATGTTCCTGGCAAGTTCCCAGCCTGCTTGGAGTTAAAGATCCACATAGAGCTACTCAAGGTCTTATGGGCAACATTTGCCTACATCTCATAGGCTGGGCTGAGAAACCGTTGTGACTGTGAACTAGGATGACTTATGTACAGAGAAGGGAAGAGGTCTCTACGTCTATTGAGGAAGGACAACTTGAATTTTAATGGCGTATCACTTGGCTGTTGTCTTTATTTTACATAACATATTTTTAATTATAAACCTAACGAATGTAAATTACAGAAAGTTTAGAAATTACAATCCAACAACAAAAAATCACTTATCATTCTCCCACTTAGATATTATTGCTGTAATTATTTTGAAAATGTACCAGCCAGCCTGCCTGGGTACAAATCCTGGCTTAGTAACTGTGGGAACTGGGGCAAAGTCACTGACGTGTCTTTGCTTCAGTTTCCGCATGTGGAAAATGGAGAGAGCAATGGTATCTCCTTCACAGGGTGGCTGTGAAGATTAAATACTACCTATAAAGAATTTAGATTGGTACCTGATACATGGTAGGCATTCAGTAAGTTTGAATTGCTGTTATTTTTATTTTATGTTTATTAAATCATCTGAATTCTTTCTCTAAACTCAAATATTTTTCTTTTGCAAAAATGAGATTGTACTATGCATGTTTGTATGCTCTTTATCTTTCATTCAGCCTTTTGTTGTGAGCATCTGTATTCTTCTACAAAGTGATTTTAATAGCTAATTTAATAGCTAATAGATAATTACATTGTTAGAGGTAATCAATTATACATCCTTTATTGTCTCTTGCCATTGTAAGCAGTACCTCAATGAACATCTTTTTGGATAAATATTTACATACCTTCTTTTTCTTTTGATGACAGTACTTTATGAGGGAGCATCCTTTATTAGAGGTTACCAAGTGACCTCTAATAATATGCAGCCTAGGGTGCCATGAGCATATATATTGTATAAGCAGTGGGAGCATATATATTGTATAAGCAGTGGGAGCATATGTGGGGAATGACCACGGTGCATTATGGACTTTCCAAGGCAAGGCTTTTGTCAGCATCTTCCTTCTTCTTTCACAATGCTTCTCATGGTGTTCTTGTCCACAGCTAACAAATCAATAAGATGTTTATGAAAAGTAGCCACGTGTACTTTTCTTATATTTCTAGTTACATTAAGGCAGTTAAGACCATCCTTAACATTTTGCTGGTCTTCTTTAAAATATATATTTTTTATTCCAAACAACAATCGAATCATTTCAAATATTTTTTGGACTGAAACTTAATATAAGTAAATGAGCAAACAGCTAACTAACAGTCCAGTGGGAAACAGATTCTCTCCCAGGAGATACAAATTTTATGTGACTGTGTGAGTGAGAACAGGTCAGGTCATATCCATGGTGAGTTCCCATGATTTCGGAGAGAGAGGATGCTGTTTCTAGTTTCCTATACATTAGGAATTCCAAGAAAAACTTGTTTATTACATCCTTAGAAATGACACAGGGGGCAGAGTGCAGTTCTCTGGTGCTTATCTTTGGTGGGCTTAGATTTTAAAATGACAGGACATCACAGAACAAGCTTCTACCTGGAGCCTTAGCGTCACAGACCTGGACGCTTTCTCCTTGGGTGGCATTCTCAGGCTGTCTCAACTCTGACCTCCCCACTCCCACCTTCTTCAAATCCCCAAAGACCCTTTATAAGTACAGGGTATGTTCTTAGCACTAGGTGCCATTTTAGCCAAAGCATTTAGAAAAGTGTCAGAGGTGGCAAGATTTGGATTCCTAAGAATGCGAAATCTTTCAACCATCTAGTGCAAGGATTAGAAAACTTCTGTAAAGGGCCAGATAGTAAGTACTTTAGACTTTGTGGACCATAAGGTCTCTGTCACAACTATTCAACTCAGCCATTGTAACGTGAAAGAAGCCATAGACAATATGTAAATGAATGAGTGTAGCTGTATTCCAGTAAAATTTTACTTATAGACGTTGAAATTTGACCTTCATATAGTTTTCACTTTGTTAAACATTATTCTTCTTTTGACTTTTTTCAGTCATTTAAAAACGTGAAAGCCATTCTTATTTCACAAACTATATAAAAATAGGCAGCAGGCTGGATTTGGCCCGTGGGCTGTCGTTTGTTGACCCCTGATCTACTAGTCATTATTTTTCTTGTGCATATCACTCTCTGACTGCACCGTTTCCCTCTTTGTTGTGTCATTTTTTGAAGTCTTCCTGCCCTTTCTCTCAGCAAGCTGAGGCTCCAGTATCCTTTTGAGAATCTGTGCTTCTGACATTCATGTAGCTCATTAAGGAGAGTCAGAACACCCACCTAAAAGAACCGTTAGGGCAAAATCAGATAGCGTCCCTCCTCTTTTTTGTGTCCTGGCTAGTTTGACATATAAGTTGGGTATATGGAGGTTGCAGACTTTGTAACCCTGGCAAATGGCTCTGGTCTCTGCAGGGTTCTAAGGCTCTAATGAATAGAGTATGCAGCCTGAGTGATGGTGAGAGTCTGATTTTTAGATAATCAAGGATATTTATATCTTTAAATAGGTTGGTGCCTTGGAGTGCTGTTTCAGCATGAAATTGAGAGTCAGAGAGAGGTCTGGATAATCAGTTTGGTGTCATCTCTTAGAACAATAATGTATCAGAAGGGTATTCAGGCTCGGGATGGAAATGAGGAGTTATAAGCATATGTTGCTCTATCCTTGCTGTATTTAAAATGAAAACACGATACAGATTTTTATATGTGGATGTGTTTAAAGGGAAATAATATGCCCTATGTCATAGGGAAACAGAACACCAGAGAACATTCTCAAATCTGTAGCTGTAGCCCTGCCTGGTCTGTGGAGCTGCTCTTCAGACAAGCTCCTGGCAATTATTTAGGGCTGCGAAGCAGTGTGGGCGACGGAGGCTTGGCTGCCTGCATAATGCGATTGGTTTGGTTGGTCTGACAGATGCAGTGATTTATGAGAGTGCTTGTTGGGAGGACACCTGCTGCTGAGAGCAGCCAGATGAATGGCATACATGTGGGAGGTCGAGGAGAGCAAGGGATAGGAGAGGGGTGGTTGTGCGTAAGGCAGGCAAGGATTGTCCTGATTACAGCTGTGAGAATTGTGGGCTAATATGGAGCTGTGGAATAGCGTGAAATGGAGACGCAGTGTAGGCTTGGGAATTGTACACACCTGAGTTTGAATCCCTGGCTCTACCGCTTGTTAGCTGAGATCTTAAGTGAGTTGCTTCCCTTCTTTGAGCCTCCATTTCTTCACCTGGAAAATGGGGATAATAAACACCCTCCTTATTTCCCAGACCGTGAAACTGTACTAACATAAAAGTCCAAGTGGGATTTCTGGTGCATGGGAGAGCTCAGTAAGTGGTAGACATTATCAGTGTTTGTCCGTGTGTCTATTCATCTGTTTATTCACCTGCATTGATTGTTCTTTGTAATTTCTAATAGAGCCTTGTTTTCAAATAGATGCCTAATGGCGACTTAGGCATCAAAAGCTCTTGTGATCAGGGTGTAAGTACCTAACAGTCAACGTGTATTTATAGGTATATGTATGAACATCTAAACGGCTCATAGAAGTTTAGTAGATACGTGAAGTATGATTTAAAGAACAGCTGCCTGGCTAGTAAGCACAATAATTGGGGGAGACCACAAATAAGACCAAGAGGAGATATTGTCTCATTCACCAGATTGGTAAAAATGTTAAAGTCTGACAATACCAAGTGTTAAGGAGAATGTAGAGGGACGGAGCTCATATGTACTACTAGCGGGAGTCTAAGCTGATACAGCTACTTTGGAAAATGATGTGTTAATATCTAGAAATTTGAAGATGTGTGTATCCCATCTCCAAGCAGATTTCCACTCCTAGGCGTAACCTAGAGAGATCTCTCACATGTAATCAAGCCAGTGTGTTCATCACCACGTTGTTTGTTATAGAAAATAATCTTAGTATCCATCTATGGGGTAATGGATGCATACTTTAAGTGAGCTAAAGGTATATGTGGTATCAGCATAGAAGAATTTTAAATAATGATGCGTGAAAAAAATAAAGTTGCAGACAGAAAGCCATTTATATATAGTTTGAAAGTGTGGAAAACAATATTAATGTATTGTCTATGGATACCTACATATGAAATAAAAGTTTAAAGAAGTTATTTGGGATGATAAATATTAAATTCAAGATAGTATTAGGAGAAGAAAGAGAGATATGGTTGTAAAGGTTGCGTAGGGCCCAGATCCCAACTCTGCCCTTGACTTACCAGCTGTATACCCTTAGACAAGTTGCTTAACCTCTGTGCCTCAGTTTTTTGATGTATAAAATGGAAAAATAATATTATCTACCTCATAGGTATGCTGTGAGGGTGAAATGAGTGAGCATAGGTAAAATGTTTAGAATACTACCTAGCAAATAGTAAGTGCTATATAAGCGTTAGCAATTCAGGTTCTAATTACATGAGTATTTTTTATTATTCTCTGTTTATTTTTTTAAATGTTAAACATCGCAGTTTTTTAAAATGTATAATAAATGTTTTAGTATTCTAAAAGATAAAGACTATATGTAACATAACTACAGTATAATTAGTACACCTAAAATTAACAATATATCCTTAACATCAAATACCCAGTTAATTTTCAAATTCCAATTGCCCATAAATGTCATTAACTTTTTATAGTTTCTTTGGATTAAGTTCCATGCATTATACTTTATTGATTTATCTTTTAAGATATTTTAATCTACAAATCCCTCCTACGACTTTCCTTTTTCTGCAATTAATTTTTTATCTTTATTGAGGTATAACTGGTATATAAAAATCACACACATTTAATGTATACATCTTGATGAGTTTAGACACATGCATATATTCATCATACTATCACCACAACGTCCCAAAAGTTTCTTGTGTTCTTTTATGTGGCTTGTCTTTTTGGGGTTTTTTTTCTGGTTTTGTTTTGTAAGAACACTTAACGTGAGATCCATCTTCATTAGTTTGTTTGTTTTTAAATTTTCTCTCCAGACTTTCCACAAGCACATTTAACCATTGTCCACATGCATGCATCTACCTGTCACTTAAAATAACTGATCTGGTTGGAACATAGATATGCACCCCCCTTGTCCTGAGGAAAGCATGGAAGGAAGCTTATTCAGCAATAGAGTCAAAGTTACAGAGGTTTGCTCTTGTAAGCTAAATAAGTTCCTGTGTTCTACTGTACCTGAGATCCAGGGGTCTATCCTCCTAACATATTTTGAAGTATAGAACAAATACTGCAATTTTCTAAAAAGAAGAGATGTCTTTCTTGCCCTTTGTCATCAAAGAGTTGATAAGTGACCAAAGATTTAAAAATATCATCAACATAGGAATTTCAGGGTGTGTCATAATAATAGTATAGCTGCAATCCGTTAACCCCTAAATGTAGTAGGTACTATGCTTAAGATACACTCGTTTTATGTTTCCCTATGAAGTAGGCACTATTTTTAATCCCTGTTTGACAGTCAGGAATCTTTCTTCCTGCCAGAGCCCAGGTAAGAGTGACTCATGCTCTTGACTGCTAGTCTGTACAGCCTGCCTGGCTGTTGTTTACATTAGCTTCCTGTACACAGATTCCTACTTCTTTCCTGTGCCAATCTTTATAAGCTAAGTTATGTTATGGTAATGAGCAGTCCTAAAATGGGAATGGGATAGCTTCTAATAATAAAAGGTTATTCCTCGTTCATGGTACATATTCATCAAAGGGTCAGCTGAGAGCTCTGCCACAAGCTCTTTACTCTGGGAGCTAGGAGTCCTGGACAGAGTAGCCATAATCTCAGACCTTGCGGGTTGCTATGGAGAGAGAGAGAGAGAGAGAGAGAGAGAGAGAGAATATATGGGAATGAGAACTATGGATAATCTCACCCTAAACAGTTAAATGCTCCAGGCTGAGAGAGACACACAACATTTCCACTCACATATTATAAACGAGAGTGCTGGTTTTCAAACAGGGCTGATTTTGCCAACGTCTAGGGACATTTTGGCTGTCATAGCTGGAGAAGGTGTGTGTGTGGGGGGTGCTACCTGGTCACCAGAGGTCAGGGATGCTGCTAAACGCCCTACAGTGCACAGGACAACCCACCCCCTCCCCCCGCCAGCCACCACAACACACATATAGCAAAGAAGTATTCGGCCTCAAGGTCAATAGTGCCAAGGTTGAGAGACTCTGGACTAGAGCCAGTCACAAAGAGCCAGAAAGTACAATTTTATGAAACCTGTACTTGTTCCAGCTTGAAACCTGTTCAGGGAGGAGGACCTGACATACTTGACAAATAACACCAGTGACCACTATGCGCACTCAAGCTTAAACGCTGTTATAAGGGCCCTTCAGAAAATACTTCCCCAGGATGGAAGTGAACTGTTACTTTGCGAGATAGCCATAGAAGGAGTCTTCTAACACAGTCAACTCCATCGAAGGCCAGAGGAGGCCCCCGGGACTCACTTCTCAGCTGACCGCTGCTCTTCCTCACACTGCCTGAAAGGAGTATAATGCAGGCCACATATACAATTTAAAATTTTCCAGTCTCCACGTTAAAAAAGAACAGGTGAAATTAATTTAATAGTATAATCTATTTAATTCCGTATATCCAAAATATTATCATTTTAAATGTAATCATTGTCAAAAGAAGTGTGTGAGATATTTTACACTTTTTGCACTTTGACACTTCGATGCTCACAGCACCGTCTCAATTCCGACTAACCACATTTCCAGCGCTCAGTTGGCACACGTGGTTGCAGTATTGGATATGCAGCTCTGGAGGTTTCTGTTCTGGAACTTGGTGAGGGGCTTTCCTTGGTCTCCTCTGAGGACCAGCAGACTGCTGTCTGTAACCCAGAGTCAGTAAGTTCTGGAAGCGTGACATAACTTGCAGGAATATCTGTCCCAGACTCCCGAGGACGGCCTGCGTATGTTTCAGGAACAAAGAGGGATTGGTTTCCTGTGTAGTCTGTGCTATTACCCCTTTTTCTGATTTTCACTGGCAGGTGCCTCGTCTCCAGACATGGAGCCCAGCTATGGGGGAGGTCTCTTTGACATGGTGAAAGGAGGTGCAGGGAGGCTCTTTAGTAACCTAAAGGACAACTTGAAAGACACCCTCAAAGACACGTCTTCCAGAGTTATACAATCTGTTACCAGGTATGTGTGTCCTCCATTAAGTTAATGGACTCTGTGCCCCCAAAGGATCTGCTTACCTGCCAACTGCTTACCTGCCAACTGGCTCAAAGACTATCAATTTTGTGATGCAGCTGCATGGGATCTGATTGACTAGGAATGCCATTGAAGCTGCAAAGTTGAGTCCTTCAGAAGCTACAGGCATAGGCTGGGAGGACTTGGCCCCTTGGTACGTTAGAGGATAGTGGTTGCCATCCCTGGCTTTCGAATCCAGCATCCTGAATTCTAATGCAGTATCTCCCCTTGTTAACCTAAGGCAAATTAATTCACCTCTCTGAGCTTTGCTTTGATACCCTAGTAAGATTTATGTCTTTAGGTGGTTTGAGAATTAAGTGAGACAGTAATGCACATGCAATCCAAATAAGCAATACTTATGGATTGTAATCAAAACAGAATTTTGTTTTCGTATCTTAATAGCCCTTTAAAATTTATTTACTGGGAGAAGTTTCTACCCTTCTACTGTGTGAAACTTTTACAAGCAGGCCATATGAATTCTTTTTTTACTCTTAGGAATTAGAAAGTTCTAGGGTCACTTTAAGTTAAAATATGTGGTTTTAAATCAGAAATTCAAATGTGAAGTCCAACATATTAATCAACATTTTAATTTTTTTCAACAGTAATTGTATCCTTTCCCTTCAATCCCCAACTAGCGCCTGGTAGGCAAAAAAAAAAAAAGGGTCCTTTTTTCTTTCTCCATCACTTCCTCCCCTACCCGCTAGCTGCATGCCCTGTTTGGAGTGGTAGGTATGTGCTTCTGAGGGTGTGGGCTGTCTTCTATCAACAGTGCTTACTTGTTAGGGGGAGGGCCTGAAGGGAAGTCAGAATATAGCTACTGGATGGAAATGTCCCAGGTCTTGATGTGCAAGTGATTGAGAGAGAGAAATCGTGGGACATTTGGATCATTTTAATGAGTGCCCTTTCTTGTCTTGCTTTTAGCTACACGAAGGGAGATTTAGACTTCACTTATGTTACCTCCAGAATTATTGGTAAGTTTCTCATGTTTATTAACTGCCCAATAGCTCAGCTTTCAATGGCTGCCCATCGCGAGAGCGGACCTGTTTAACCTATTTTTTTTCTGTGTGACCCTTCCTCCAGTGATGTCCTTTCCTCTGGACAGTGTTGACATAGGATTCAGAAATCAGGTTGATGACATTCGAAGCTTTTTGGATTCCAGACATCTTGACCACTACACGGTGTACAATCTGTCGCCCAAGTCTTATCGAACTGCCAAGTTTCATAGCAGGGTAAGGAATTTTAGCCCTGATCACAAGGTTGAAGACATAAGAGGGTATTTTTCCCCTTAAGAGCTATCCTCAGAGCCTTTGCCTTTAGGCACATGGAGCTGAAAAACTATATACTCTGGACACTTCTCTATCCACAAAATTTTTATTAGGCTGTTATGAGATATTCTGAGGCTTTTCCTTGGGTGAGGATATTTGTAGGAAAGTTTCTCTGTCAATAAGATACCATCTAATTGAGGGCCTCAAATCAGCTGTGGCTGGTTGCTCAGTTGTTAGGGCACATTGCTATGCGGCTCAGTGGAGATTGACTGCTACGTAGGGCAGTTGGAGACCCTTATGCTGGAGCGCTAATGATGCCTTTCACCCTTCCTTATTGCTGCTTTGGCATCATGATGAGACAGTGTGGCTAAACCAGTAGAGACACACCAGTATTAATGGAAATAGCTTTCTGACATTTGGTAAAGGTATGTGTTTCATAAGTGAGGTGTAGCACATAAACAGTCCACACTGTAGGTTTGGTGATACTACTGCTAATATTTAGAGCAGTGAGAGCAGCAGCAACATTTTTAGAGCATTTACAGTGTGCCAGGAACTTTACATGCAATATCTCATTCATTCTCTCAATGGTCCTCTGAAGTAGATGGAGAAACTGAGGCACAGAGAGGTAAGGTAACTTGCCCAAGACTACAGGCATGTGTCTTAGCCATTACTCAGGGCTGACAGTATTACCTGGAAACCTGGATTATCCTCTTAAGGAGCTTTTAGAACTAGGCAGAGAAATAGTTCTAGTTTCAGTCTAGTTAAGGAGCTGTGAGAGCTGGCTTTGGTTTGAATCTGATGTTAAGCCTGATATTTCTGGCCACTGAATTCTTGATTTTCTCACTAAAATCAGGCTTTTTCTCTCTCAGGAACATTTTCAAAAATCTTGACTTAGCCTTTAGATATGATTGGTTCTTCAGCTACACCTGGATTTATTAATAAATAGAAAGGGGTTTTACACATTGGACCCTTTAAAAGTGAAACTTGATTTCAACTATGCAAAATGATAGCTGGTTGTGTGTACTGTGTATTGAGGATCTCAGCTTTGATGCCAGAACACATTTTGCTCCAAATTTTAGTTGCCATTAATAATCTCTGGGCCTCAGTTTCCTGATCAGTAAAAACTAGAAGAGAGTCTGTATGCTGTCTTAGACCACTTCCTGCCCTCATGTTCAGTAAGATAAGGGAGAATTTTGTGAAGGATTCTCTTTTCCCAGAGTGTTTCCAAAATAGACAAGAGGTAACCCAGTGGTTCTCAAGCTTTAGTGTACATCAGAATGTCCTAGAGGGCTTGCTAAACACCTGGGCCTGGCACTTCTGGTTCAGC
>NW_006787464.1:1248042-1288670 GCF_000442215.2 Lipotes vexillifer
ACAACTTCCTGGTGCTGCTTCTGCTGTTGCCCTGCGAGCCACTCTCTGAGAAGCACTGATAAAACCATTCTAAAGTGGTTTCGTCCAAATTCCCATTCTACAACGGAGATTTCAAATGCAGCTCTTTAATATTCCCTGTAGTTAACTGCCCTTCCACCTCTTATTCCATCTATTACCTAATTCAGAGCAAGTGAATTAGCATCCAACAAAAATGTGGGTATTTTATTTCTAATTCAGATGCAAGCATTTTGAATTGATTTTTTCTTGTTTGGAGACTCAGTGCCATCATTTTCTTTCTTTCTTTCTTTTTTCTGATTTGTTTTTATTGAAGCATAGTTGATTTACAGTGCTGTGCCAATCTCTGCTCTACAGCAGAGTGACTCAGTGATACACATAGTGCCATCATTTTCATAACTGAAGGACCATGGAACATCCTGTATAATATTTCATAGAAATTTTATTTAATCTTGAAAAAATTTTCCCTCTGGAAGTAAATAAAGATGTAATATCACTATAGAAGCATTCATGCATATAAAGGTATCTCTTATATGTATATATGATTTATAAAAGCAAGCTCTTTTACAAAGATATTTAAAGAAAGGCATCAATTAGTGTAACTATGTATTTTGTGACCAGATTTAACAGTCTTACCAAAGAAACCAGGAATTGCATATGGAACATCTGCCCCAGACTGCTCTCAGTTGCCCTAGAAGAGCTGGGAACACGTTAATTTTATTTGCTACCTGGAACGGTGCCTGGCATGGCTAAGAAATGTCTCTCAGAAGATTGAATGTGCCTGCCAAGAATTGTTGAACACACAGATATCAAATAAAAATTTGATTCTTGGGACTTCCTTGGTGGCGCAGTGGTTAAGAATCCACCTGCCAGTGCAGGCGACACGGGTTCTATCCCTGGTCTGGGAAGATCCCACATGCCCCGGAACAACTAAGCCCGTGCATCGCAACTACTGAGGCTGCACCCTATAGCCCGCAAGCCACAACTACTGAGCCCATGCGCCACAGCTACTGAAGCCCGCGTGCCCTAGAGCCCACGTGCCGCAACTGCTGAGCCCACATGCCGCAACTGCTGAAGCCCGTGTGCTGCATCTACTGAAGCCCGCATGCCTAGAGCCTATGCTCTGCAACAAGAGAAGCCACCACAATGAGAAACCTGTGCACCGCAACAAAGAGTAGCCCCTGCTCGCCACAACTAGAGAAAGCCCGTGCACAGCAACAAAGACCCAACGCAGCCAAAAATAAAAATAATTAATTAATTAACTAAAAAAAGTTTGATTCTTATTCTTTAAGCCTAGTTGGAGAGAGAAGTCAGGACGTTCTAAAGACAATAATATTTACAGTACCTACTGAGGGAGTTTAGTAAAGGGAGACAGCAGTGAGAGCTGGACCTTGATGCATGAGTCTTGTCTAGGTGAAAGCGGTGGGGTTATTTCTTCTCCATGTGAACTGTAGTCTGTGTCTTACCAGGCTCCGCATGATCTGGCCTCTGTGCCTCTCTAGCTCATCTTTCACTGTTCTCCGCTGCCTGAGAACCATGCTCCTACCAGGGGAGACGCACCGTCTCTTTGCATGAGCTGCTCCCACTCCCTGAAAGGCCACGCATGCCACACCCCCACCCCTTCTTTGTTTGCCAAATTTCGCTAAGGGGAGGATTTCCACATACCACAAGGCTTTTCCAATTCTTTCCCCTAAAATGCAGGATTGCACTGCACCTTTAGCCCTTTATAGATAGTCCCAGAACTCTGGGGACTGGAAGAGGACCCTCTGACCTAGCTCCCTCAACCCTCAGTTGCATCTTAGGACAGTCCCACAGCCTTAGTATTTTCATCTTAGCTCTGTTGTGTGTGTGTGTGTGTGTGTGTGTGTGCGGTACACGGGCCTCTCACTGTTGTGGCCTCTCCCGTTGCGGAGCACAGCCTCCAGTTACGCAGGCTCAGCAGCCGTGGCTCACGGGCGCAGCCACTCCGCGGCATGTGGGATCTTCCCGGACCGGGGCAGGAACCCGTGTCCCCTGCATCGGCAGGCGGACTCTCAACCACTGCGCCACCAGGGAAGCCCCTTAGCTCTGTTTTTGATGTGGCTACATCTCTTTTCAAGTTCCTAGTCCTTTCTCTTCCCAGCACTAACACCGCAAATTGATTTGCATCCCACTGTTGCATGACTTAGAAAAGTGTTCTTGGTTCTCATCTTCCAGTCCTTGAGGTCTGAAATCATTTTCTCCTCCTTCCAGACCAGTGGAGTGCTAGGTCTGCAGCTAAATCTTATTTTAATAAATGTAGATGGCCAAGGCTTCTATAAATACCACTGTTGGAAAAGACCAAACACAAGACTGGTTTTATTTATACACTCACAGGAGTCCAGCTGTGTCTATATCTCTATGCCTTGAACCCTGAACTCAGTCATTTTACCTTTTTGTTATGTGACGTGTGATTGGAGATAAAGATGGTGGTGACAGAGACAGGCTGTTTCTAGGAAGATTTTACTTTTTTGAGGGGCATCATTCTGTATTTTGATTCACTTTTAGGCTTAGAAACCACATGGGTTGACAGGAATCATATGAAATAATTAAATAGCAATTCCTTAGTATTTGCATATGTAACAGAATGTTAAAATAGGACTCTGTGTTTAGTTTCAATTTTAGCAGAGGATTTGACTCAAAACAAAACATGGCAGATAGCCCTTCATTCAGAGTGCTAGAATACCTATTCAGGACTGCAGAGGAGATATTGAATGTCAGTGTTTTGACTCTTCTTAGCCAGTATCTACCTTGAGGAAATAAACATCCTGATGTTGACAGTGAAGTCCTGTAGACCAATGAGATGCATCATCTAAGCCAGATGTTCTGAATCTGAGTTTAAAAGACATGGTTCCACTGTATATTTTGATCCATGCATGGGCTTCAGAGAGTTTAACCATCTGTATTCACTCCTATTTTTTCTTTATTGTGGTAAAATACACATAACATAAACCTACCATTTTAAGCATTTGTAAGTGTACAATTCAGCAGCATTAAATTCACTCACAATATTCTGTAACCATCACTAGTTATCTATACCCAAACCTTGTTCATCATCCCCCAAGTAAACACTATAGCCATTTATTCTGTGTGTATGTGTGTGTGCACTGGTTCCATTTCTGCACAGAAGGTTTTATAGCTCTGCCCTAGAATATCAGGAACTACTGCTTTACACATTTCTTGGTGTTGCTGTTGGCAGTAAATGGAAAAGCAGATGGATGGCCACCAAGTCTAGCCTGCCCTAAAGTTCTTACATTCTGATAATGCTATTCCAGTGCCACTTTGAGCCTCCTTCCTCTGTCTAACCAGGAAGGGGTATGCTGAAGGAGCCCAGTTAGTAGCATTGAAAAGATAAACCCAGCTGGTTCTTTTAGAATCTTCTTTTATTTTGACTATTTCTAAACTGCATAATCTTGTAGAATTTCTTCCTCTTTGCAAAGAACTTAATTTTAGGAAAATATATGATCAACTTGGGTTTCTTAAAGGATTGTTTGAAGGTCACATTTTTTTTTTCCTTTTTCCTTCCAGAATTCATCAAAGAGGTCACCATAGCTCCCAGTTGTTTCTGCTCTGGTTTGCTGGTTGGTGACGGGAGTTGGCCATAGCGGAGAAACTTTATAGATTATATTCATCTGTCCTCTGTCACTGTGCATCAGTGTAAGGACAGGAAATAATGGGGCAGAAAAATATCCCTGGCCTGGGAGCCAGAGGACCAGGAAGTCCCACATTCTAGTTCTGCAGCCTTCACTGAATTGAATGTCTTATTAACTTTGGTAAAGAAATAGCCATCACTTGATCCCATAACTATCTCACAAATTTAAGATGGAATTGTAGTTAATAATCATCAGACAGTATACGAATTTTTATTATTTTTTTATTGAGGTGAAATTCATATAATATGCACAAATTTTGAATTTTAAAAATTATCCTAGATTCGCATCCCAGCTGTTCCTCTTCTTGGGTAAGTTACTTCACCTCATCTAAAGCTCAGTTTTCTCCCGTATAAAATGGAGATAACAAGGGTTCCTATCTCACAAATAGAAAATTTTTCTTTACGTTTGCTGTAAGGAAGACATTTGATAGCAATGTCTGGCTTAGAGTAAACATTCAGTAAGTGGAAGCTATAATTACCATTAATAATAATAAAATACCAAATAAATTATTGCCTCAAGTACTCCTGTCCTTCAAAAATGGTGTCAGATTCTTAAGACACTGGATATGGCTCTTCAGTCTGATTCTCCATAGCTCCTTTTGCTCTTAGGCTCAGCAAATGGGATGCTTCTGTCATCTCCTCTCGTGCTTGGGGAGACAGAAAGATGAAAACCAAATGGCATCCAGCCCTGGTGCTGTTCTGGCCTCCTTTCCCACTGGGTGGTGTCATGGCAGCCTGTAATCCATATGGCATTTTCTGATGCTCTACAGCTCCGGGAGGGGTTCAGAGAGACTGGAGGCAGCATCATGAAGTGTCACCTGCCCAAGGATTGTGCTTATTGCATGAAGCTGTGAATCTCACAGAGCTACAGAAATCGCTTGCAGGGATTGAATTCATTTAAAAATTTTTTTTGATTTTGTTTATGCCTTAAATGTTTTTCCCCTTTAGACAGAGCACATGCTTTTAAAACATTCTAATTGTATGTTTGCTTAATGGAGTATAATTATATATCAAGTAAATATGTAATTATGCAGTACTTTAAATTAATATTATTTACTTGATTGATTTAATGATTCTGAACAATTAGCCTATTGTGCTAAGAACAGTTTAGCCAGCTTTTAGCTGAGACTCATAGATATTGACATTTAGTGTTTGTAGGAGTGACATACAGTTTCTAAAAGGTTTAAAAATACTGCCTGAGAAAACAAATTTCCTACACTTTTACATGGTCACAATCTAAAAAAACAACAAAATCGGTTCCTTCCTCAAGATATTTTACATGTAGACAAAGACAAATCTTATTATAAGAAGAGATTGCTGGGCTTCCCTGGTGGCACAGTGGTTGGAGGTCTGCCTGCGGATGCGGGGGACCCGGGCTCGTGCCCCGGTCCAGGAGGATCCCACGTGCCGCAGAGCGGCTGGGCCTGCATGTCCGGAGCCTGTGCTCCACGGCGGGAGAGGCCGCAGCAGTGGGAGGCCCGCGTACGGCAAAAAAAAAAAAAAAAAGGAGACATTGCCAAATAGGGTTCATTCCTTCGTTCTTTCACTCATTGATTCACTCAGCAAATACCTACTGAGTGCCTGCCATTGGACTAGCACGTGGACTCTGGACTTGGGTTACAAAAATGAAAAATGGTCTACTCTTCTCATGGAGCTTAGTGTCTAGAGGGGGAGACAGACATAAACAGTTAATTTGAATACAATAAGCTGGCACTAACTGTGTTTACATTGTGCTCGTTAATTCTTACCACCATTTTTATTTTACACACAAGAGAATTGAGGCTTGGAGAGGTTAGCAACTTGTCTAAGGTGAATCAGGTAGTAAGTGGTAAAGCTAAGGTGAAAACCCAACTGTGGCTTCACCATTTTGCTCTACTGGTGAAAGCTATAACAGATGAAAATGGACAAAGATGACTTGACTGAGCACTTCTGCCTGGGTGTTAGAGAAACTGTCGGAGACAAGAGAACACTTGAACTTCGGCTTTGGAGTATGAATAGAAATTTACCAAGGGAAGGAAAAACATCACAGGCAGGAAGCAGCTTGTATAAATGTACATTTTGCAATTCCTCTGATGGCAAAATTTTTCTTCCCAATTATTCTGTTTTTAATCAATATATTATTTCCATTCCTTGAGAACTTGTCATTGGGGAATCTATCTGAGGATAAAGAATGGGCCAGAAATAGACCCAAATCATGTTGGGTGAAAGGGGCAAGCTGTTATGGAGTTTAAATCGACAGAGGCCCAATACTGGGTCACCCTGGATTGTTTGGTAGCTTTGTTAGGCATTTCCTCTACTTTGTTTAATAAACTATACCTGTCATTCTCAAAGGTCTAGGAAAATTAATAACCTGGAAGGCCCCCTGACACTACCCACAATCATTTTGTAGGAAAAAAGTTACAAATTAACCAAAAAGAATGGGTTTTTTGGCAGCCACAGAGAGAGAGAAACTCCATGTGTTTGCTTTCAGGTGTCAGCTCTAGAGACCACAGATAATTTCCCACTTATATTTTGACTAGTTATTATCTAGTTACTAGAAAAGCATGAACCAAACAGATTATTCCTGTCTCTCTCTCCCCACTCTTAAATGTAAAGAATTTGGGACGTTTGGGTTTTCTTAGACCAGTGGTATTAGTGTTGCAGAGCACTTTCTGATGACACCATCTGTAAAAAACCTGTTGTTTTCTCCAGAATTCCCTGTATCAGCCAGTGGCACCTGCCATCCTTTTATCCTTTTATCCAGCCATTCAGGCTGGAAACCTAGCAGTCATCCTCGATTCCTCCCCCTCCACACTCATGCACTGTCACCCTGTGATCAATCCCTGAGTCTTGTACAGGCATTCCACTTCCTCTCTATGTTTTGAATCCCTCAAGTCTTTGTGTGTCCCACTGCCACTCATCCAGCCTAAGCCACCATCATTTCTTACTTAGATTCCTAATATAGCTACCTGACTGCACTCTCTGACTTTCGTCTTGTGTCATCCATATCTCTTCTCCATCCTGGACCTTGAGAGGTCTTTGGAAAATGCGAGAGTCACTCTCCTTCTTAAATACTTCTCTCAGTTCTTAACAAGGCCTGGTATGATCTGACCCTTCAGTCTATGATTTTGCCGTATACGGTTTCATTCATTTTTTCCAAACATAGCTAGCTCTATCTGACCTTAGGGCTTTGCGCTGGCAGTTACCTGATAAAATAATAATAATAATAATAATGATAGCCTGTATTAATTGATCACTTTGTGTATGTCAGATACTGAGCTAAGCCCTTGAAATACATTCTCATGTAGTAGCCACAACCCTATGAGGCAGGTAGGTAGGTATCATTCATGACATTTTATGGAGAAAGGCTTAGAGAGGTCATGAAATTTGCCTAAATTTTTCCTTACTGTTAAATTAATAAATACCTAATCGATTGAGGCTCATGCCTAGAATTTTGAGGCAAATGATAATCTCAACCAGTATACTGTTGTATCAAAGTAACTTATACTCAGAAGACCTGGGTTGCAATGCTGGTACTGACCAGCAGTGTGACGTCAGACAAGACAACCTCTGAGAGTCAGTTTTCTTATCTGCAAAATAGAGATCATATTAGTACCTGTCTTATATGACTGTTGTACAGATCAGAGCCAAGCAGAATTCTAGGAACATAGCTGATATCCTATAATGTGTTAAAATGAACGTGTGTTAGATGAATGAAAATGCTAGAGGTTGCCCCCATGGAGTTGTAGGTTCCCTCATTAAAAGAGGAAGAAATAAAACCCTTGAAAAAGCCTATCTTTAGCTTATTCAGCAGCACTTTTTCGTGTTTTCACTTTTATCGTCTTGGATAAACTTAGGGATAGTGCAGGATTTATAATATAATCCTATAATTAAGCATCTAGTAGGCAGGTCAAAACATTTTATACTAAATAGAAATTAAATGCAGTGGAACATTGAACCTTTGAAATCCAAATATTGGAACCTTTAAAAATCCAAATATGTATGTTAAATCATCTAGTTTAATTTAAAATGTTTTGGATTGGCCAAAAAGTTCGTTCGTGTTTTTCCGTAAGAGCTTACCAAAACTCGAAGGAACTTTTTGGCCACCCCAATATTTCAAAATATGTTTACCAAAACAGAATTTTTAAATTAAAAAAATTGCAGGATTAAACTCTTCTTTCTGTGTTTGGACCCTGTTCCCAAATCTTTCTGCTGTATTAAAAGAGAATGTAGTGTCACTTCCAGAAGTTGTTTGGTGTGCTACCTGCCCATGGAGAGGAAGTCGCTTGGCAAATTCATTTCCTTCCGCTGTGTTCCTTTAGGTCTCAGAATGCAGTTGGCCCATCAGGCAGGCCCCCAGTCTGCACAACCTCTTTGCTGTGTGTCGGAATATGTATAACTGGCTACTACAGAATCCCAAAAACGTCTGTGTTGTCCATTGCTTGGTGAGTAACCTTTTCTTGTTGCTGTTGTGGCTATCATTCGTGCTGGTTTGGTTTGGTCAAACACAAATGGCCTTACACAGACTGGTGAACCAGGTAATGCTTAAGTTGAATAAGCATTTCTTAAGAACCCACTTAGGAATTAGGTGATGTGAGGGATATAAAATGAGGGGAAAACTTATTATTCTTGCCCTAAAGCTCGAATACCAGTGGGAGAGGCAGATATGTATACAACCCACATAATACAGGGCCTCTGGAATGTGCTAACTATTATAAAAGAGATAGAAACAAGAGCTGTGTGGGCATAGGCAAAAATGCCATTGAGTTTTGGGTGAATAGAATTGACATTAGCACACTGGAATATTCTTCTCTTACCTTTATGTTTGAATAAAAATGAAATAAAAAGACATCTATGCCCTTATAAGTAGTCACATAGATAGACTGTATTTTATAGCAATTCCCAGTGGGACTGATGATCTTTCTGACCACTGACTTCCTAGAGTCCCTTTCCCCAACCCTTCCTCTGGAGGGCTCTTGCCTATTGTTTAAAACTCAACTTTAGGTAAAATCTTTTTTGACAATATGGACATTCGACCTATATATCTAAACGTCTTTGGATTTAAGCATTTAATATACTACGTCATCATAATCTGGTGGCCCGCCTGTTTCCCCACTAGACTGTGAGCATCCTGTGGGCAAGAACTGTGCCTTTTTTACTTTGGAATCCCAGGTATGAAAGATTTTTTTTTTTTTTAACACTGTATTTTATTTTTACAAGAGATAAATAAACTGACACCAAGCAACAATGATTGCAATTACCAAACACGAAACACACTCACACCATGTCATAATATTGACATTCAGTCCAGGAATCCTCCACTGTAACATCTCCTTTACTTTGCAGTGAAAATTGATTTGTATATTTTTTGCCTCTGAGTCCTTGTGGGATTTTTTTTTTTTATTCTATTCAAACAGAAAGTCACAAGGTATGAAAGATTTGAATAAGCGATTGGATATATAAAGAAATGAACACACACATAAAATCTGAGCATAAATACTAGAACTATTCAATGCTTCTATAAACTTCAAGGTGTGTTTTTTGCTATAATCTTAGTTGATGATTTTCTCCCTCTTTCTTGAGTGCCAGTTGGCTAAAAGAGGGATGAAAGCTGAGATTTTTTTCTTCTTTCCATCTCACATCCCCAAATTCTTGGTAATAAAAGAAGAACACTTGGTGTTTCGTAGGAGTTTAATGTGAAAGGCCAAAGGGTTTTCCTTTCAGAGACAGAACAGATTGTATAAAGGACAGATTATTTTTAGAGACTAAGCAGCCTTTAGGTACTTTGGTGATTTTTTTCTTCACTCGAGAACTTTCTAAAAGTTCAGCGAGCCTAGGTCTGGCAGCTTTGTAAGAGAAGATGGCTCGAGAGAGACCAGAGGCTCCCAGTTCTAATGATACAATCATAACAAATAAAAACCCAATGAAGAAGAAAAAAGAAGAGACATACAAAGAGTGAAGACCCTATAGCCTGCTCTCTAGGCTTACTGAAAAAGGACATGCATGAGTTGGAAGTCTGCACCAAGTCTTTGGAAGTGGAATTACAGCTGGAGGTGGGAGCATTTATTTTTATCCTATATATACTGCTGTTTTATTAAAAATAAGCATATATTCACCTTTTAATTAAAAAAACTAAGAAAACTTTTAAAAAGACCTGCATGGCTGATAAAAGGAGGGAACACATATCTAAGAGCCACGAACCTGTTAAAAGAGTGTCAGGAAGACTAAATTCTAAAAAGAATTAAGATTGAGAAAAATGTCTTTTTAAAGAAAACTGTCCTTGGAATAAGGACAACAATGAGTGCTGGAGGCACACGGTATAATCTTAAGTCCTTTATTCTGTTCCTTCATCGGGGGAACAGATGTCAAGCTAGAAAGGGAGTAACACTGATAATTAAGACAAAGCTGAGATGTAGGGAGATAGTAAAAGAGCGTCACAGTACTTAAAAATAGTCCCCTCTCTAGACTTAAATTATGTGACAGAATGCTAAAAGCACTTGGGAAAGCAATTATGGGCTCCTTATGCAATGTGAGGCAACAGGGAGGAAAGTGCCAGTCAAGCAAGGAGAGGAGATGTTTTTCCAAAAGGTGGAGGAGGCTGATCCTGGAAACTTACAGGCTGGTGAGCCTGATGGCAATTCAAGGCGAAATTCTAAGACAATTTGTGCACAGATGATTTTAAACTCTTAGAAAAAAGGAGTCCACATCGATTCATTATGAACACACATATCAAACCACTGAACTTTTGGAACAAGACTAATAGATTAGTAGAGATAGTTTATTGGAGTCCTGCGAGATATTTCCCCATTTCTTATATTCAAGATGGAGAAATTTGGGCTAAATTTTTATACATTTAGACAAATACTGGCTGAATATTGCTTCCAAAGATAGGTGACTAATGGATCAGCATCCTCCCAGGAAAAGGTTGCATTTGGTTGCCCTTTTATTGACAGCTTTGAAAATGTGGAGGCAAGCTTATCAGTTTTCTCAGGTTGGTCATTTAAATAGAAACTACCAATGTGAAATTAAACACAGGATAGATGTAAAGTCCCGAATTCTGGTTCCAAAAGATTAAGTGTGTTTGTCTATTAACACATCATTTGAAAAAGAACTAACAGTTTTAGTGAATAGAAAGATCAATAAGAACTTATGGTGCGATTTAGCTTACATTTAAACTAGTTTAGCCTGGGGTTATGTTAATGAAAGCATAGTGTTCTTACCACACTAAGGAAGATGATATTTCCTCTCTAGTTTGGTCAGAGCACATCTTATATCTTGCATTTCACATCTGGGCAGCACATTTAAGGCTGTTGTTTTAAAACTGGAGTCTGTTAAGAGGAAGTCCACTGAATGATGATGTCTCTTAAAATGGAACATCAAATGAGGAAGAATTGAAGGGATTGTGTAGTAGTCGGGGTTCTCCAGAGAAACAGAACTGACAGGATATGTGTAGAGATACATATGTAAGAGGAGATTTATTATAGGAATTGGCTCAAGTGATTCTGGAGGCCTAGAAGTCCCACAATCTGCCTCCTGCAAGATGGAGAACCAGGAAAGCCAGTGGTAACATTTAGTCCATGTTTGAAGCCGTGAGAACCAAGGGGGCTGCTGGTGTAGGTCTGAAAGCCAAGAGCTCCGATGTCCAAGAACAGGGAGAAGATGGAGGTCCCAGCTCAAGAAGACAAAGAGAATTCTCCCTTCCTTTGCCTTTTTGTTCTATTTGGACCCTCAACAGGTTGGGTGATGCCAGCCCACTTTGGTGAGGGTGAATCTCTACTCAGTCTACTGATTCAAATGCTGATGTCTTCCAGAAACACCCTCACAGACACACCCAGAAATAATGTTTTACCAGCTCTTTGGGCATCTCTTAGTCCAATCAAGTTGTGACATAAAATTATCACAGATCGGGTATGTTTTCGACCTGGAAAATAGAAAAGTTGATGGAAAGGGAGAGTATTTCAGATATGTGAAGGGTTGTCCCAGGGAGAAAGGAGTAGGTTTACACTTTGTCCTGAGAGAAGGAAGAATGAGGATCGTTGAGTGGAATAGACTGCAACTCAGCATGTTCAGTATAAGGAAGAACTTTGTGAAGTTCATCCAGAAGCAGGATGCTCCTTGTCAGTTAAAGTATTCTGGAAGAAGCTGCTCACCATCTGTCAGGAATGTCATCGCTTGCATTCCTTTACTGAGTGCGGTTGAATCAGGTGAAGCTTCTTTATTTTATATCCATCTAGGAACATAACTTTGGGTAAAATACACACATCGCATATTCCAAAAAGCAGTATTTGCCTAACCTGAGAACTCTTTACCTTCACCCTAAACTGAGAGACCTCAACTGTTAGTTCTGATCCTACAAGTCCACAGTTACTCTGAAGACTAGATTATTTTTCAGTAAATATGTACAAATCTAATTTATATTGCTGGGTTTCTTAGGTTAGCAGAGAGTCAGTTGTATCCTAAGAATCCGTCTTCCCTTGCTGCTTTGTGATTTAAATAGCTGGGACAGATTTGGGTTTTCAGGTGAGCAGTTTTGAACTGACAGGCACCTGTAGTTAAGATTTCTCTCCTCCACACCCCACGCCCAGACTCCCCACCCTTCACCTCTTTCTTTTAATTGCAAGTACAGCCACTCTCATTGTGGAGTGCCTGACCGATCCATGTTTATGACAAGTTTATACGTTTTCTTTGATAGGATGGACGGGCAGCATCATCAATTCTGGTTGGTGCTATGTTCATTTTCTGTAATCTCTACTCTACTTCTGGCCCAGCTGTTCGATTACTCTACGCA
This sequence comes from Lipotes vexillifer, assembly GCF_000442215.2. NCBI lineage: Eukaryota > Metazoa > Chordata > Mammalia > Artiodactyla > Lipotidae > Lipotes > Lipotes vexillifer. The sequence continues at coordinate 1,260,495 of NW_006787464.1, forward strand.
AAGCGACCAGGAATCGGACTTTCGCCATCCCACAGGAGGTAAAGTCAGCTAGATGCAGGGTTGGCGCAGACATGGTCTAATTTGTATCATGTCCCCAAAAAAGGGGAAAAACCTTTTTAGATAATCGATGTATTGTCTTCCCTCTTTGGGCACAGTTTCTTCTTTCTCTTATTTAAACTGCATCTCCTTACTTCCTCTTGGATTAAAACTGCGTCTGATGATAAATTCTGATTTTTTTCCAAAGCTAGCCCTTAACTGATAAATTTAGTCTGCTAGATCAAATATTGAGCTAGTGTGAAATGCCCGTAAGGCTTTTCATTTAATAAATACCCCTTTATCAGCTCTTCGGGGGGAAGTACAGCAGTGTCACTAGATAAAAGCTTTCCTAAATTATGGCAGCATTCTCTTCTGCCAGTTAATGTTTAAAGAATTAACACACTAAATTTTTATTATAGGTTAATAATTTATGAGAGCAAACTTTCTAGCAAACTGACTGCTTATTTCTTCTGCTGTGGTCACACCAACAGAATGTCTGTCTTGTGTTTTAGGTACCTGGGCTACATGTGTGACCTCCTAGCAGACAAACCCTACCGCCCTCACTTCAAGCCTCTCACTATTAAGTCGATCACTGTCAGTCCAGTTCCTTTTTTCAACAAACAGAGAAATGGATGTCGCCCTTACTGTGATGTACTGATTGGAGAAACCAAAATATATACAACTTGTGCAGATTTTGAACGAATGAAGTAAGTCATGATACTTTTCTTCATTTCTTCTTGTGAACTGCTCCATTCCTGTGTAAGTTGGATCCTATTCTTCCTTTGAGGACTACATTATGAAATGGCTGATATTTTAAAAAATGTTCAATATAGGTGGTAATCATAGAAAAGCACAATTAAATCAAGGGATGCCATAGCCCCCCTTCAAATGGTGATACAAACTAAGGGACTAACGTGAGCTATAATGAGGGTTCAGACAGTGGTGTAGGGCAGAGACCTGGACGTTTAAGAAGGAGATGACCTTGATAAGAATTGGTGACGATAATGGAAGAATCAGGAATGAGTGAGGTTTCTAGGTGAGCAACTAGGTAGATGGTCGTATAATTAAAAAGTTATAGAATCTATAATAAAGAGCAAGTGCCAGTGGGAGGTGGTGGGAGATATGGAAGAAGGGACTAGATGATAACAGGAAGTGAAATTAATTTGAAACAGACTGAATTTCAAAATTGGTATAGGAGATACTCACAGAGCATCTCACTGCTGTTTCTATATTGATCTCAGTTAGATTTCTTTGTTCTCTCTCTGTTTTTATCATAAATTTACAGTTAGGGCAAGGTAAATACATCAGGGCTACATGTATTTGGGGAAAACGATTTCTGCTAATGGGCAATTGATTTATCTAGAAATCAGGATGGGTTGGAGAGAGAGGACCTGGCATGAGACCAGTGGCATCCTGTGGCAGAACCAATTTGCTTCCAGTTGGCACTGGCTGTGCTCCTTACTTTGCTTAAGATAAGAAATGGTTCCTGGGTTCAGGCCTGGGCAAACAGGTGCCTTGGCCAGAGCCACAGTAGACTGTGCCTGTATACCTGTGTTATTGTGCCAGATTAGACTCTCTTTCAGTGTATGCTTTTGTCTCTGTTTAAAGAGAATACCGTGTCCAAGATGGAAAAATCTTCATTCCCTTGAGCATCACTGTGCAAGGAGATGTGGTTGTTTCCATGTATCACTTGAGGTCAACCATTGGAAGCCGGCTACAGGCTAAGGTATGGTTTCAGAAAGAATTATGATATAAGCTCAGCTGATCCTTTAATAGGAGTGTACATCACTTTGGGCTTGAGTGACTTCTGGTTTTAGAATCAGAAAAAACATTTAAAGATTACCTCTGGAAACAACCTAAGTGTCCATCGACAGATGAATGGATAAAGAAAATGTGGTATAGGGACTTCCCTATACCCTTAACCACCCACAGTGGTTAAGACTCCCCCTGCCAATGCAGGGGACACGGGCTCGATCCCTGGTCTGGGAAGGTCCCACATGCTGCGGAGCAACTAAGCCTGTGCACCACAACTACTGAGCCTGCACTTTAGGGCCCACATGCCGCAACTACTGAGCCCGCGTGCCACAGCTACTGAAGCCTGCGCGCCTGGAGCCCGTGCTCCGCAACAAGAGAAGCCACCGCAAATGAGAAGCCCACGCACTGCAACGAAGAGTAGCCCCCACTCTTGCCACAACTAGAGAAAGCCCACGCACAGCAACGAAGACCCAATGCAGAGAGAAAAAAAAAGAAAAAGAAAATGTGGTGTATATATGTATATAAAAATATATATATATAAATTCGATTATATATATATATATATATATATATAATGGAATACTGCTCAGCCATAAAAAAGAATGAAATAATGCCATTTGCAGCAACATGGATGAACTTAGAGATGATCATACTAAATGGAGTAAGCCAAGAAGAGAAAGACAAATACCATATGATATTACTTATATATGGAATCTAAACTATGACACAAATGAACTTATCTATGAGACAGAAATAGACTCACAGACATAGCAAACAGACTTGTGGTTGCCAAGGGGGAGGGAGGTGGGGGAGGGATGGATTGGGAGTTTGGGATTAGCAGAAGCAAACAACAAAGTCCTACTGTATAGCACAGGGAACTATGTTCAATATCCTGTGATAAACCACAATGGAAAAGAATATAAAAAAGAATGTATAAATATGTATAACTGAATCACTTTGCTGTGCAGCAGAAACTGACACAACATTGTAAATCAACTATACTTCAGTAAAAAAAAGAAAACTGCAAAAAAAAAAAAAAAAAAAGATTACTTATGCCCATTGCCTTCATTTTACAGGGGAAGAAACTAAGCCTCAGAGGTTTTGACTTGCCCAGATGGTTTTGCCAGAAGATGGAAGCCCAGGAACTAAAGAGCAAACCTTGCTCTTTAGAAACTTGTGCCTTTTTTATAGTGCCCTATTTGGATCGGGGTGAGAGGAGATATTTCTGTTGAGGATGAAGTAATCATACTTTTTCAATTTTTAAATTGAGATAAAATTTACATAACATAAAATTCACCCTTTTGAAGTGTACAGTACAGTTATTTTTAGTATTTTCAAAGAGTTGTGCATCACCGCTAATTCCCAAACATTTTCAACACCCACAAAAGAAACTCTACACCTCTTAGCAGCCACTGTCCATTCCTTTCCTCCTCCTCCATTCCCTAGGCAACCAGGAATCTACTTTCTGTTTCTATGGATTTGCCTATTTTGGACATTTCACATAAATGGAATCATACAATGTGCGGTCTTTTGTGACTGGCTTCTTTCACTTAGCCTAATGTTTTCAAGGTTCATCCATGTTGTAGCATATATCTGTACTTCTTTATATACCCAAATAATATTCCATTGCACGGTTATGTAGCTTTTATTAATCTCTTCATCACTTGGTGAACATTTACAGTATTGCCACCGTTTGGATATCACAAGTAACGCTACGGGTAATTGCATTTAAAAAATTTTTTATTTATTGAAGTACACTTGACTTAAAATGTTACATTAGTTTCAGGTGTACAACATAGTGATTCATTATTTTTGTAGATTACACACCATACAGAGTTATTATAAAATGTTGACTGTATTCCCTGTACTATACATTACATCCTTGTGACTTATTTATTTATTTATTTTTTATTGGAGTGTAATTGATTTACAGTGTTGTGTTAGTTTCTGCCGTACAATGAAGTGAATCAGCTATATGTATACATATATCCCCTCCCTCTTGGACCTCCCTCCCACCCCCCACCATCCCACCCATCTAGGTCGTCACAGAGCACCGAGCTGATCTCCCTGTGCTATACAGCAGGTTCCCACTAGCTGTCTATTTTACACATGTAGTGTACTTATGTTAAACCCAGTCTCCCAATTCATCTCACCCTCCTCTTCCCCCGCCATGTCCACATGTCCGTTCTCTACATCTACGTCTCTATACCTGCCTTACAAATAGGTTCAAAAACAGAAATATAGATCAGTGATACAGGATAGAAAGCCCAGGGATAAACCCACGGACATATAGTCACCTAATTTATGACAAAGGAGGCCAGAATATACAACGGAGAAAAGGCAACCTCTTCAATAAGTGGTGCTGGGAAAACTGGACAGCTACATGTAAAAGAATGAAATCAGAACACTCCCTAACACCATACACAAAAATAAACTCCAAATGGATTAAAGACCTAAATGTAAGACTGGACACCGTAAAACTCTTAGAGGAAAATGTGGGAAAAACGCTCTTTGACGTAAACCACAGCAAGATCTTTTTTGACCCACATCCTAGGGTAATGAAAATAAAAACAAAAATAAACAAATGGGACCTAATGAAATTTAAAAGCTTTTGCACAGCAAAGGAAACCATAAACAGGATGAAAAGACAACCCTCAGAGTGGGAGAAAATATTTGCAAATGAAGCAATGGGCAAAGGATAAATCTCCAAAATATACAAACAGCTCATGGAGCTTAATATCAGAAAAACAGACAACCCAATTTAAAAATGGGTGGGTGACTTATTTATTTTATAACTGGAAATTTGTGCCTCTTAATCCCCTTCACCTATTTCACCCTTCTCCCCTGTGACAACCACTAGTTTGTTCCATGTGTCTGTGAGTCTGTTTCTGTTTTGTTATGTTTGTTCATTTGTTTTGTTTTCAGAGTCCACATATAAGTAAAGCATACAGTATTCACCTCTGTCTGACTTATTTCACTAGGTATAACACCCTTCAGGTCTATGCATTGTGTTGCAAGTGGCAAGATTTCGTTCTTTTTTATGGCTGAGTAATAACCATATATTACACCTTCTTTATCCATTCATCTGTCAGTGGGCCTTTAGGTTGCTTCCATATTTTGGCTGTTGTGAATAATGCTGCTATGAACTCAATGTTAAAAAAAAAATTAAAAATGGGCAGAAGACCTAAATAGGCCTTTTTTCCCAAAGAAGACATACAGATGGCCAACAGACACATGCAAAGATGCTCAACATCACTAATCATCAGGGAAATGGAAATCAAAACCACAATGAGGTATCACCTCACACCCATCAGAATGGCTATTGTCAAAAAGACAAGAAATAACAAGTGTTATTATGGCAAAGGTGTGGAGAAAAGGGCACCCTCGTACACTGTTGGGGGGGATGTAAATTGCTACACCAATATGGAAAACAGTATGGAGTCCCCCCGCCCCCTCGCCCAAATTAAAAGTAGAACTACCACATGATCCTGCAATTTCACTTCTGGGTATCTATCTGAAGAAAATGAAAACACTAATTCGAAAAGGTATATGCACCCTAATGTTCATAGCAAGTAATTGTATTTTAAATATTTAATTCATTAAATATTTGCTAAGTACATACTCTGTGCCAGTCATTGCCTAGGGGTTTAGGATTGACAAGAGTAAAACTGTATCTCTGCCTTTAAGGAGCTCAGGGGAAATTCACACATATACGAATATCCACTACCATTGCAGAGGTAGGATGAGATGTCATAATGGGAGCAGTTTGTTTCATCCAGTGGTGGTTCAGAAAGGCTACAGAGGGTGTGACCTTTCAAGGTGGTCCTTGAAGGATGAGTTCATCAGGTTGGAGCAGGGGCATCCTGGACAGAAGGAATGGGATGAGTCAAAGTATTGCAAGGTGTATTAGCAGATAAAGGAATGGCTTGCCCAGGCAGAGTTCGTGGAGAGGAGAGGCTAGAAATGAACCTGGGTCAGCTCCAAATGAGGAGGTTGTTTAATATTCATAGAAAACAAAGACGCAGATATAGAAACAGTTGATGGTGTATGACGCCCCCAAACATAATCTTTTGATCTGATTCCCTTTTCACTGATTGATTGTAATGTGCTTCTCTCGTATTTTTAGGTGACCAACACTCAGATATTCCAGCTTCAGTTTCATACTGGATTCATTCCACTGGACACAACAGTTTTAAAGTTCACCAAGTGAGTGCTACTTGGGCCCAAATCCCTTTTCAATCCAAGCAGCTGTGGAATGCTAGGAGTCAAGTGCTAAAGGCTCATTAGTGCCATGCTGCTGCTTCCCCCCAAATCCTGTGCTTCAGGGCTGTAGCGTGTGGCTTAGCAACATACAGAGGCTTGTTGCATTTTATAACTTTCAGTTGGGTGTGATTTGTCCTAAACACAAGTGGATCAGACTTCAAATTGAAAGGTCTAAAATACCATCTGAGGGAACAAGAGTGAACAAAGAGGGAACAAAGTTTCAATACTGTGATCCTTTGCATCTGTGTATCCCTTTGTGTTTTGCAACATGGAAGGCAGAGGAATCAGCAGTATGATATGAGCAATGACCAGTCAGAATGGATGCCAGGCCACAGCACTGAAGCAGGGTCCTGGGGGACCCCCTGCACCAAAAATTATAGCACCCTTAGTTGCTATTGTTAAAGTGTGGCCTAGAGAACTCAAGGGAGCGTCTGAGGGTGGGGTGATAGGTGGGAGTTGCTGGGGTCAGCTTAGGAGTAGACATTCAAGAGCTCAAGGTGGTAGCTCTGGGCTTATTTCTCTAATTTAACAACTGATTTGGTCCTGCCAGTGCTTGCTGTCTGGATATATCCACCCTGCTATCTAGAATGCTTTCACATGCAGTAGTATTTAAATTCTATGGGCAGGCATTATTTTCCTCTTTTCTCTAGATAAGGAAACTGAGACTCAGAAAAGTAAAGTCTCTTATCTGGTTAATGGTTGATTTTTCCCTAGAAATGCATCTCAGAGTGAAACTAAGAATCAATCTACAATGGTTTCTGTGCCGAACATCATACTGGTTCCATTGTTTTTCACTGATCTTATTTTAAATCTCTATTTAGGCCTGAGTTGGATGCATGTGATGTACCAGAAAAATATCCTCAGCTATTTCAGGTGACTCTGGATGTAGAACTACAGCCCCATGACAAAGTGATAGACTTAACCCCACCATGGGAACATTACTGCACAAAAGATGTCAACCCCAGCATCCTCTTCTCTTCTCACCAGGAGCATCAAGATACTCTGGTCTTAGGAGGTATGAGTCACCTGGTGGTTTTGTTTTCAGGACGAAGCCTCTGTGTGGTTTATCACATTGACTTATTTCCTGTGTTTCCTTGATGTCTTTTGTCTTATAGGACAGGCTCCAATAGACATCCCTCCAGACAACCCCAGACATTTTGGGCAAGGTGGCTTCTTTTCCACTCTCTGTTGGCAAGGTACTTCTAAGCATTTCTTCCAAGTTACATGGTTAGGTGGTTAAGTTATGTGGTTCTTGTATATATAAAGAGGATTCGTCCTCGAAGCAGCCTAAAGTAAAGCAGCATTTAGAAGTCATCCATCTAGGGTCTTCTTTGTTTCACATTCTTCCCGCTCCTTCCTTTTCCAAATCAGGAGCTTCCCTACTTTGATGCTCTTAGATTGATGCAAAAGGCCATTTTAAGCTGAACTTTATCTTTTCTGTCTATGCAGTGTTTTGGATCACATCTTTCCTGGATTTATGAATAATCGTGATATCTTCTAGGATCTCCCTTTACACTGCTGACACACAAAGAAATTAACAAAGGACTCTATCTCCTGCCCTTAGAAATATAAAATCTGGCACACTACTCCACCCACCCCGCCCAGGGCTCTAACCACCAGTAGGGCAGAGGTGAGCTTCCGCTGGGACAGGGAAGGCAAACACTTTGCCTACATATCTCTGCTACTTGCTTTAACAACCTTGGCAGAAATTGGGCTCGATCACAATATCCTTTTTTGCCAAACCTGGAGATGTATTTAGAATCCTTCCCGATGTGACTCAGACTGCTACCGTTAGTAGACTAGCATTGGCATTCTGATCGATACCCATTCGCCATCCTTGTTTTAGTTTGCTGAGGTTAACTGCAAAGTTCAATGTAGAATTCCATGGTAAGGACTTTCTTAAGAAAAGGGTAGGAAACTGGCTTTGGTGATAGTGTACTTAAAATCCTCTTGATTGACCTTCCTTTGCCATGTAAACATAAGACAGTATGCCCATTGCCTACACAGAGTTTTCCACGTTTGATAAAAAAATTGTTCATAGCATTCCTTTGAATCGAAGGCTTGCTTTCAGAATTTTCTACTGAGAAATGGGACCAATAACATTTAAAAAATTGGAAAACACAGTGAAATCTAGATAGCAGGTAGATTTCCCAACCCCCTCTTAGTTTCACCTATATCTTTCTTCCTCACATAAGGGCTTTTAAGAAAACTTTACTTTTACTCTCCACTGCTATTTTAGTAAGTAATTTAGAAATCATTCTTATCAGGCCATAAAATAGGTTAAGCACTTATGTACAATCTTTTATCTGAACCCAGCAGAGTCAGATGGGTTTAGGAATGCAGAATTTTTTGCAAGTTAGAAAGATGATACAGTACATAGACTGCATATTGCAGAACCCCCAGTGGCATCTCAGACAATGTGTTATCAAACATGTTAAAATGTCTGTAGTGAAACATAACTCATAACCCTGAGTGAAATCAATGAAGACTATAAATAACTTTCATGTCAGTCCCAGTCAGATTTTTCCACCAGTTTAGGGAAACCTTTCCTTTTTCATAGCTTTTTGAATTTCAGAATTGGGGACGAGGGATGTGGATCTGTACTTGATTTGGAACGTGGATCCATCTGACAGTAAGTAACAAAGTTCGAAAGAGGGATCTGTTTCAAGGAGGGCCTGGAAAGTCACTCACCAGCCTCTCCATTCCTTCCCCAGAAGAGGCCCCATTTTATGCTGAAAGTATCTCTTCCTAGGTTGGTGTAAGGACCATCCTAAGCAGAGCCGTTCCCTCTATTCACTTATTAGGTGTGGGCTTCACTTCTGCTCCAGACTGTGGGAGAAGGACCTTGCTTTTGTCTGCAGGCCACATGGAGAAGAAAAAGACAGTGAGAGGAGGCAGCAGAGGACTAGGAGATAATGTTTTTTTCAAAGCACTGAGCATAGTGCTGGGAAAAAGAAGAAGATGATGATGATAGTAGTAATTTTAAAAAACAATAGAAACCACTTAAGTACTACTTCCTGTTGATCTGAGCACTTGCCATATATCATCTCATGTAATTTTCACAATAGGCAATGTGAGCTAGGTTCTATTTATTACTCCCATTTTGCTGAGGAGAAAACCAAGGCACAGAGAAGTAAAGTCACTTTCTCAGTGTCACAGAGCCAGTAAGTAGCAGAGATGAGATTCAAACTCAGGCTGATTCTAGAGTTCTTGCTCTTCACTCCTGTGCTATACTGCCTCTCAGATGCTCAACAAGTAGTAATTGAATGTAATGTGAAATACATCCAGGTTTTCCATTGGTAAGGGTCTTAAAAGCATTGTGTTTTTTTCAGGCTTCTCTTGCTCTCTTTCTGAAGTTATGTACATAGACTCTAACAAAAAGCAATAATGCTGTGGCTGGTAACTAACTGTTTCCTGGCATAATGGCCTTCCTTAGATCAGAAATCGGAGAAATCATTCTGCGAGGAGGACCACGCTGCCCTAGTGAATCAGGAAAGTGAGCAGTCGGATGATGAACTTCTGACCCTTTCCAGCCCACATGGCAATGCCAATGGCGACAAACCTCATGGAGCCAGGAAGCCCAGCAAAAAGCAGCAGGAGCCAGCTGCCCCTCCACCCACTGAGGATGTGGACCTTCTGGGTCTAGAAGGGTCTGCAGTGAGTAAGAACTTCTCTTCACCGGCGGCTCCTCCCACCAATTCCGAACTTCTGAGTGACCTGTTTGGGGGTGGAGGTGCAGCCGGCCCTGCCCGGGCTGGACAGTCAGGGGTGGAAGACGTGTTTCATCCGAGTGGACCTACATCTACCCAGTCAACACCGCGCCGGTCCACCGCCTCCACCTCTGCGTCTCCAACACTGAGAGTAGGAGAAGGTAATTTTTTTTCATGTTGCGCTGTACCTCTCAGTGTTGAATTATAACTTTTGGGCCAAGCAGGTGGAATCGAACTTTCCTAATAATCTAGACTTCTCTGATCTCCCTAGTAGTCCCCAAAAGGTCTGTATCTTCATCTCAGTGGGGACCACAAGAGGAAATAGAAATATTGTCCATTTTGGTAGGACAGTCTAAGAATGAATATTTGAACTTGTCACCCTTACTTTAACTTTTTTTTCAGGGCTTTAGTCCCTGAGCTGCTCTAGTTATTTCTGCTCGGAGATGTAGATTGATGAATTGTTGTTAATAATAACAGGTACTATTTGTGGGCTACTTACTATTTGCCAGACGTGGAGTTTGACACTAACCATAAATTCAATCGTTATAAAAACACAGTAAATAGGTGCTATTATCTCCATTTTATAGTTGAGGAAATAGAGGCTTAGGGTCAAATTAGTAGCATAGTTTTATACAGCTAGTCCTAGGGTCCAAAACCAGGCCATTTGACTCCAGAGCTTTCCCTCAGCTTTCCTGTAATGCCTTCCTGGAATTGTAGTTTTCTGAATACACTTTGGCTGTGCAGAGAATTACTTGCTTACTTCAAGATATATTTAAGGGACTGCTGCCAGCAGCACAGCTGGTGGAGCAGAGCAGTTGGTGCCAGATACAGAGTTTGAGCCCCATGAGGCTCAGTCAGCTTCACTCTGCTCATTGCCACAGACTCAACCCTTTCTGTGGCTGTTCATCCACAATTCTTTAACATTTGCAAGACAGTAGAGTTGGGTAAGCAGAGGTCCATTATAGCTTCTAAAGAACTAGCTGCCCTTGTTATCATCCCCCATTAACCAAGATGACATCACATTAGGAAGAGTAAAGAGGAGTGTCTCAACTCTCCAGGCATGTGGTAACCTTTAGGAACTTTCTTTCCCAGGATCATCCTTCACTCCTCAGAAGGCTTTGGGCTGGTCTTGATTTATGGTGGTTCAACTGGAGCCATTCTTTACATGAGTGAGTTTCAGAATCATGGACTGTAGATGCTGAGGCTCAAATTCCTACATTAGTTATTGATGGAGCCACAGCGTGAAGCCAGGTGCCCTGAATCCCAGGCTATTTCCTCTATCTTTCAGCAGTTCTTACTCACCACAGTGAACAAAAGCTCTGTCAGGAAAAGAAGTCTCCAGGATCCAAGATAGCATAGTACTCAACGGTCATGTTTTTAAGACCATACCTGTGTGACTTTCAGTGATCTAATTCATCATAGTCACAGGCAAATAGTTATGTTCCAGAGTCAGATCTAGAGGGGACCTTTCAAACATTAGTTAGATCTGTGCCACAGGTTATAAACAATGAAATTGAGGCCAGCTGTATTAATTGACTTGTCAAAGGATGCACAGATGATTAGTGCCAATCCAGATCTGGAACTCAGGTATTCTGTCCCCCAAGAGGAAGTAGAAAGAACACTGAGTCCAGAGTTAAAGGTTTGGATTTGAATGTCAGGACTGACACTTACCTATTTGTGTAGGCTTATTAAAAAACCTTAATCTTCTTAGCTGTAAAATGGGGAAATACTTACCTATCAGCATTGTTGTAAAGACTAAATTTTAGCTCTTGTCTTGTGTTGGGAAGTTCACTTTTAGTTATTAGAGAATGTTGCTAATTTAACATAAGTTGATATTAAAAGTATACCAAGTAATAGTGAAAAGATTTTAGCATCCTCTACTGGTTGACTTCAAACTTAGGTGTAGACGAATTAACCCAATGTCCTCTTACAGTTACTCTATAAATCTCAGTATTCTCATTTTATAGAAGGGATAAAGTTTTGTAAGTATTAAATGAGGTAAGGGATATACATCATGTAACAGAGTGCCTGACATATCATTGATTCATTGCTGCTACACAAGGCTCATCTGCTGCCCAGCAGATATTAGGAGACCATTATGCCAATGAAGTCATAGCTGAACACATATTAAATCATATATGCTACCTGGATTTTGAGAGTGGAATTTATTCGTTAACTTGTTTGATTCTAGCTGTCTATTCCTAGAATAGGTCACTCTCACTCCAGGAAACCCAAGAGCCCATTAGCTTGATACTTACAAATTAGGAAGTGACATCTTTCTACAGGGAGCTAAAGGGAATTTTGTCCCTTGACCAATAATGAGAAATTAAAGCCCAATTATATACATGCCGCTCTGCGTGGTTTTCATCACATTCACTTCACACCTGTGAGGAATGTGAGATGCCTTTGGGAAATTCCTGGAATTTGGAGTCAGAAAACTTGAACATGAGTCCAGCCTTATCATTTGCTTGACATTGGGCAAGAAACTTGGCTCTCTGAACCTCAGTTTTGTTGTCTGTGGAATGAAGATAATATCGCTTCTATCTGACAGGGAGATATTAAGGATCAGCTGAGGTATTCTTTATGAATACCTCAATGGTAAACCCTGAAGAAATGATACAGTATTAATATTATTGCATTTTTGCTAGAAACCTCAGCTGCCACTTTGTTCTAGTATCCTTGCTTCATTCACAAACTTTTTCTCATTTCACTACATCTGCATCTAGTTTCTGGCAAGTTGTTGACAGGCAATGTTTCAGAAATATTTTAGCTTCACAGGACAAGGTATGATAAGAGTTCAGTTTTTGTCATGCTCAGTTTCTTCCCTTTTTAACTTTCAGTGAGCCAGAGACCACTAAGAACACAAACAAAACTAAACAAAACCTGGTCAATGAGGTTTTCTGTTGTTCACCTTAATAGCAGGGCCCCCCACCTGGTTTTAGTCCACGAATTCACTGATTATGAGCACAGTGCATTCATTGGGTATCTCCTATGGTCCAGGCATTGTTTCACCACTCATCTATTAGTCTGTAAGCTTGGATGACTTATTTTATGTTATTAAGAGGCCTGAAGGCCCAAGGGGCCCTTGCTTATAGTGTTTATGGTTCATCCAACAGGTAAATCCAGAGTTCTCCTTTGTCCACAAAGAAGGGATTATTCATGTGTGGTCTGAAATCCTTGGGATCCATTGTTAACCCTGGAGGAAGTTATAAGGATAGGATGGGTCTGTAGAACAGCCTGTGACGCAGGCATCATCCTGATTTTTCAAGTATTTGGCCTACAGCCTCGTAAGAGTGACAGCTCTTCAGTAGTTGTTGAATGGGTGAACTCATAGGACATAGAAATACCTTTCTCCTGTTGTTTTCTAGGTGCCACCTTTGACCCATTTGGAGCACCTGCTAAACCATCAGGTCAGGATTTGCTGGGTTCTTTTCTGAACACAGCCAGTGCTTCCAGTGACCCCTTTCTTCAGCCTACGAGAAGTCCTTCACCTACAGTGCATGGTAAGGAAGTATTTTATGTTGTGTTCAGTGGAGCATGGTTTTCCACAGATAGCAGGAGGTGCTCAGATATAAAAGCACCCTGTAGGTGAGATTTTTCTGGTTTTTGTTTTTTTGGAAATCTACATAATGCATCTCTCTTTTGAAAATTAACAGTTCACATTAACATATTAAAAGCTCTGAGACAGTTTACAGTAAAGAAGTCTACTTAACTTTGTTTTACTCAGCTTTCCTAAAATTTAATTTGGAATTTTTTTTTTTTTTTACATTAGAGCTACATGCACAGAATTACAGGGCATCGTTAATTGTAGCACATATCTTTGTTTTATGTACTATTAAGAAAGAAAAAAAACACTGCCACTTTTAGTTGATTGGAAGATGCATACTGGTTGAAGTCTTTGAAATGTGAAAAAATGAGTCCTAGGTTAATAAAATGTGATATGATGAGCATTTCACAAAATTAGTATTCCACAGAACAGTTTAGAAGACAATATCCTGGTATATTACACTAGCTCTAATATGAAGCCACTAACCACACGTGGCTATTGAGCACTTGAGATGTGGCCAGTCTGATTTGAAATGCACTCTAAGTGTAAAGTGCATACCAGATTTCAAAACAAAGTAGAATATCTTATTAATATTTTTATATTGGTCACTTGATATAATTTTTTGAATATATTGGGTTAAATAAAATATTTTGTTAAAATTAATTTTACTAGTGTCTTTTTACCTTTCTTAATGTCACTACTAGAAAAGTTTTAAATTATACATGGCCCACATTATATTTCTGTGTTAGAGACTTAGGTTGTGTAGAAAGAATCATAATCACGTCCATTTGTAAGAGCAAAAAGGTATCATTTAGGTAACACTGATTAAAACCAAAGCTCTTCAGTGAAGGACAGATGACTTTGAGCCGGAAAACTGAAGCTCATTCCTGATGTTGAAGGATATTGAACATCATTGGCCTCAACCTAGAGGACGATGTATTTGTTGTTGAAGGCACCCTGAGTCCCCTTGGAGAATGCAGTCCAGTCATCAGCTTGACTTCATGGAAGCCATGCAAATGCAAAAGGAAGATGAGTTGTGCGACACTGGTCAAACTGAAACGACCGAAAAGGAGAAAGCAGTCCAAGAACAACCTTTATGGGTGATTTCCTGTTGGTCTTAAATCTCAAACTATTTGAAGTGGGTCCACAGGACAACATACAAGAAATTCACCTCTGACCTTTGAGTAGTGCCCGCTTAAAAGAATCTCCTGATTGGAAGTTGGCTACCCTGAGAGGAAAGACGCAGGCAGATAGGTTAAAGCTGTTGTTTTTGTTCACTTATTTAAAGTGTAGGTTACGTCATTGCTCAAAATCTCCGTGCCTCAATCAGCATGGAAGCCAAAGTCTTTGAAATGGCCTATGTAGGCCCTTTGTGCTCTAGCACCCAGGGCTGTGACCTCCTTTCCTGTTCTCTCCCTCTTGCTCACTCCATTCCAGCCACACTGGCCTCTCTGTTGTTGCGCTGGGTGTCCCCTCTTCCCAAGACATCGGCGTAGCTAATTCCTTCACCTCTTTGGTCTTTACTCAGCTGTCAGCTTCTCGATGGGGTTTACTCTGACTGCCCCATTTCACATTAAAACCCATCCTCCTGCTTCTCTGCATTTCCCTTTCCATTGTACTTGCCAACTTCAATATACTCAATAATTTACTTATGTGTTGTTTATTTTTGTTGTCTTTCTCTCCCCACTAGAACATGAGCTCACAAAGGCAGGGAGTTTTGTTTGTTTTGTTTATGAATGTTTCTGTAGTGCCTAGAAGAGTTATTGGCACACGGTAGGTTTTATCTATGTGTCTTTCCATATAATATATAAATATAAAATGAATTGTAACTTTTTCCTATCTAAGTCTCTTTGATGCATAATGCTAATGTTAATAAGGTTATATATTTTCCTGACTTTAATACTTTGACTTTACTGTTTTCCCATGAGTACTACCTTTCTTGTCCCATGGGTATGGATGTTCATACTTTGGCATGGCAGTAGTGGACTCAGTTCTGTCTTGTGAGCATGTTAGAAGATGTTTATAGCTCAGTTTCAGACAGTTAGCACTCCTTCGTTTTGTGGCTACACTTCTTATTTTGATCTGTGCCATGCTAGGTGAGTGAAAGAATTTTCCACTGTCCTTGATGAGAAGGGAATTACTCCACTGTTAGTGGGTCAGTTGCATCCTCTTCATATACAGGTGAGACTCAGGTGTCATTTTGGGAGGTCAGATTGCCCACCTTGGATTTCTACAAGGCACCATCAATCTCTTCTGAGAATCAAGAAATATTGCCTTTGAGTTTTACAAATATTTATTGAATATCTACTCTGAAGAGATTAATCACTTGGGGCACAATCTGAGAAGAAAAACTAAACAAGTCACCATAGTAAAAGGCAAAATAGAAGTTTAAAATATTGGGTAATTACTGGTTCATTTGTTTATTCCTTTCTCTCCAACAGATTTTAAGTTTCTTAAGGAGAGGTACTGTGTCCTTAAGCTCTCTGTTCTCTAGTGTGGTGCCTTATGTGTGGTAGGTGGTAAGGATTTGAGGGTTTGACTAGTAATGAGGTTGAAATACTAATTCCTACTTCTGCATCCTAGTTAGATGTAAGACTAAGATCAGAGATTACAGGAAATCAAAGAGCAAATGTTAGTAAAATTGTCTAATTTCCACCTCAGTTTTCATGGATTACTGTGGCAAAAGGGAAGGGAGAACTAAACGGGAAGAACTGTTATTTTTGATAATGGCATGTTCTATTTAACTCAATGATGGGAAGGTACACAATGTCTTGGTTCATACTAAGCAAACAAAATAGGTAAATGTAAGGCTTGGTAAAGCTAATCTTGGTCTTTTGATGATCCTTTTGGTGGTGGTGGTGGAGTGTGCGTTGTATCTTAAATCCTACTCGCAAAGTTATTTTAGTATTTGTGTTGTACTGACTGATTTAATGAACAGAACCTAGAAGAGTCTTAGAAAGAAATTCTGTCTTACGGCATACTATTTCTTATTTGAATTTTACAGATGTAGAAAAAAACTTCCTCTACCAGTGTGTACTCCTCTAATATATCCAGTTCTCTTTAGCTGAACATTTCTTTTAAATTCTACATTTGGAACTTCGAGAGGGGTCAGAATGATGTGTTTTGAAGCTGCAGTGAGTTTTTTTTGAGTGATAGTATATACATACCTGACACCAGCATGGTGGATGGTATCTAGTCAGTCCCCAGTACATGTTCTGATTGACTCATCATTCTCCATTCATGTCACAGCGGAGGAGAAAACAAAATTTCAGTTCTCAGCTGCCCGTGCCTCTTGTACACTTGTTAATGCCAATTCAAGGCAAATTGAGTTTAAGTTTCATT
The DNA here is from genome assembly GCF_000442215.2 of Lipotes vexillifer. Taxonomy (NCBI): domain Eukaryota; kingdom Metazoa; phylum Chordata; class Mammalia; order Artiodactyla; family Lipotidae; genus Lipotes; species Lipotes vexillifer. The sequence continues at coordinate 1,277,148 of NW_006787464.1, forward strand.
TCACTATTTTTAATCGCCAGCTGACTTTGTGTTAAGTGTAGAGCTGGGACACACAGATGAATAATATAATTTTCTGCCTTCAAGAAACTCACAGTTCATTGGAGACAGACATATGCACCCTTATAATTCAAAGTGTAGTTATGAGGTAAAATAAAAGTGAGCCAAAGAAGGAACAGGGACAGTTTATGGCTTCTACCGGTGCTCATGTAAGTAACCACAGATGAAGCCTCAAAATAACAATGTTGCAGAATGTGGGGAGAGCTCAGAGGGGGAGTTGAATCACCTGGGACCTGGACAAGTCATGAGGCCTCATGAGAGGGAGAGCATTTTCCTGTGTGAATTCAGAAAAGTGGATTCTTTTTGTTTTACATCTTTATTGGAGTATAATTGCTTTGCAATGGTGTGTTAGTTTCTGCTCCATAACAAAGCGAATCAGCCATACATATACACGTTCCCATATCTCTTCCCTCTTGCGTCTCCCTCCCTCCCACCCACCCTCCCTATCCCACCCCTCCAGGCGGTCACAAAGCACCTAGCTGATCTCCCTGTGCTATGTGGCTGCTTCCCGCTAGCTATCTACCTTACGTTTGGTAGTGTATAACAGAAAAGTGGATTCTGAGCTATGTTGTCCTGATTCTTTTTCTTCTCCTCATTTGCAGCTTCTAGTACACCTGCTGTGAACATTCAGCCAGATGTTTCAGGAGGTTGGGACTGGCATACTAAACCAGGTAATGGTCAGCAGATTAATTTTGTGCGCATTTAACCGGTTGCTGAAGCATAATCCTTTACCCAAGATGAAGTGAGTCCTTACAGAGTGTTAAGCCCACCTGTGAAAGTTCCTAAAGGCTCACAGTCTGGTGGAGCTTTTCATATTGCCCTTGATGGCATGGTTGTGCTGCACGTTATATGGTATTTAACTTGTCTAAGTCTCATTTGCTAAATGCCTTGACAATAAATTGAGTTAGACAAATCTGGGTTTATATCTAACTCAACCGTTTAGAAGCTCTTGGATTTTTTACAAGTCTTAACTTCAGTTTTCTTATCTGTAAAATGGGGTTCCTAATTCTTGTTCCACACAGTTAAGTGAAATAACTTATGTGAGATTTTCTGGCATAGAGTAGGTGTTGCATAATCTGAATGGTTTTCTTTCTTCACAAAGGACTTGTTTTCGGGCTGGATTTGTCTGTAATAAATAAATTCTCTTTCTGATGGCTAGTATTGTATTTCTTGAGAGCCATCTTGTGTGATTGTGTTCCTGATGCTGTGCAAGTTACACACACACACACACACACTATATGTTTATCACAGAATCTTCTAAAGCAGTTGCTGTTTCTTTATCTAACCAATGAGAAAATATTGAAGTTAAGCAACATGCCAAAGGTCACTCAGCTAGGAGTGGCAGAACCGGAATTCAGGCCTGACTCCAAATCCCATAGGAAAGAATGAAGTCAGGTGACATGTGAGATAAACGCTAGGAAATGACGTACGCTTTCTCTGTTCCCTGTTTCTGCTCCAGGCCGCCACTCACTTAAGTCAGGGAAATAAGTCTAGCAACTCCTAACACATTTGCAAACCCTGTCCTAATTTGCCTTTAGAGACAAGGTGAGCAGTAGGTCTGGATTTCTGAATTTCAGAATTCAGCCTTGGACAACTAACTCATTTTCAGTGACCTTATTATTTTTTTCAGGAGGTTTTGGAATGGGAAGCAAGTCAGCTGCCACCAGCCCAACAGGCTCGTTGCATGGTACTCCCACCCATCAAAACAAACCCCGGACTCTGGATCCTTTTGCCGACCTTGGGACATTAGGTATAAATGTAGCAGGTTAAGATATAAATAACATTTTCTTATGGCTACCAAGCCTCAAGTCTAAATCTTTGGTGTTAAAATAAGCTGGTATTGTTACCTAGGATCTAAAATCATGTGTATTTTTAAGCTATACTCTAAAACCCGAGATTGACTTTTAAAAAAAGGAAACAGGCTTCAAATATTGGGTTGGAACTAACCCCTATTAATCCGTTTCTCTAATGACTAATTTTGAATTAGTAGCATAAATAAAGTTAGAACTTCCAGGAGCATCTGACAATAGAGTTTGGCTGCAGCAAAAGTAATGAATGTGTAGAAAAACACTGAGACATGAGGCTGGTCAGGTAGATTTGTGCCAGGTAGGGCCAGCTGTGCATAGGCCTTACTGTGAAGTTGCTAGTGAGATCCCCGTTCTGTACCCCTCTTCTGTCCATTGGCGACAGTGCTCTCGGGTCAGTTTCTAAAATTCCATACAGAAAATAGACTCTCTTTATAGTATATCCAAACTGTTTTTCCTCATATGTTAATTATTGTTATAAAATAAGTGTTTCATGAGGAAGTAATTTTGGAAACACTGGGTTCGGTGGATTTGGGTTACTGCAAAAACTTCTGAGAATCAGTGCTCATGGTGATGCTTCCCAATAGGGGAATACAGTGTGCAGGGTTCTCAAGCTGTTTCACCAAGGAACCTTTCTTCAAGGAGTAGTTCATTGGACTAGTGTGTTCTGAAACCTTTTCTTCCTCCTTTTCCTTCCTTCTCTGGGCAGTACAGAGTTGTTAAATAAAGGTGGGGCAGCCCTCACACAAAGGATTAAATGAGGCACGTTGATAGTTTAGTTTCTCCAAAAGCCCTCCTGAGGCATTTAGAGCCAAATTGTCTGCAGAGAATGAGAACATGACTACCTTTTTATTTTTTGCCAGCAGTTATGTCAGAATCTTGACCTTTTCTTTTATACCCTTTAGACCTTTTTTCCTTTTAAGAACTCTCAAAATTATTTCTCTTTTTTATATCTTAAAATAAATTTCACATTTTAGAATAATAACATCATATATAACAGGCAAAGTTCTACTTCAAATAAAATCTTATTCACTGTTCATTTTTTACCCATTTATTCATCCCACAACTATTTACTAAGTGCCTTCTACGTGCTAACACTCTTTTAGTAAAAACCAACCAACCAAACTAACAAAACCAAAACAAAATTCCTGCCTTCATAAGGCTTATATTCTAGAAGGGGAAACAAATACTAAATGAATAAATATATAATATAATGTCAAGTAATAAGAACAATTAATGTTAATTTGGAGGTTTTACTATGTGCCAGGCTCTATTTTAAGTGCTTTACATGTATCATTTCATTTAATCTTGCCAATAATCTTTTGAAGTAGGAACTCTTATAGTCCTCATTTTTAAGTGAAGAAACATGGACACAAAAGTTTGAGTAACTTGCCCAAATCACAAGGTTTCAACACCATGAAGTCTAGGTCTGGAGTTTGCACTATAAGCCCTGTGCAGAGTGCTGTGAAAAAAATAAGGGAGAAAGTGATGGCGAGTAGGGGATGGGCTGGGGTGTTATTTTAGATGTCAAGTGGTTAGGGAAGGCCTCTCTGAAGAGGTGACCTTTATAGGAAGTTCTTTTAAAAACTCCAGCATCGTGTCTTGCATCTGGTTGTCATGTCCTTTTAGACACCTTTAACCTGGAATCATTCCTCAGCCTTTCGTGACATCGATACTTGAAGGGTACAGGCCAGTTGAGAACGTCTCGATTTGTTAACTTGGATCACTTGGTTAAGGTGATGTCTGCCAGGTTTCTTCACCATAAAGTTACCATTTTTCCTTATAGTAATTAATGAGTAATCTGGGGAGATAATTTGAGACTATTCTCTTTGAGATATCCTGTTCTCCATCTGACTTTTACCCAGGGGGTTTTGGAATGCGAAGCATTCATTTTAGCATTTTAGCATTCATTAGTGATTCTTGCCTAAAGCAGGCATTACCATGATATCTGCAGAATTATGATCGTCTGATTCTGTCCTTCTTTCTATATATATTAATTAGCATTTCACTCTAAGGCACAATCTCCTCTCTCTCCATCCCCTCCCCCCTTCCTTTCTGACTCCCTCCCTCTCTCACATCATAACAGACTAGTGGATTCTTTTTGAACTCAGCTGGTTATCATCTATTATTGTCATTATTTAATGTTCACATTGTCCCACATTTAGTTTGTGAAAGCTCCTTTGTTCTGGCTTCTATATCTTTTTCACTTGATTCCATCATTTTTGAGAACTTTCTTTCTTTATGGCACAAGATGTTCTAGGCTTGTCTTGAACTTTTTACACCCCAGTCCTGGAATCAGGCATTTCCAAGAATCCTCATTCCTTTTTGTGGGGAGTGGTATTTAGAAATCAGAGTCTGTGTTCTAAGTATGTTTTTTGGTACGGGGGTGGGTGTCATTTTTCTGCCTTTCAGGTGATGAGTGGATATAAATGCATATATCAATATATAATTCCATCCACTACCACAGGGTTCTTCCTTACTTTCCCCTATTCCATATGTGTATCTTCCGTTTCCTTGGATCTCAACATTAATAGACAACAAAAATAGTTTCAGAATAGCTGCATCCATATCACTGCAACAGCATACCTACTAGGAGGAGTTCAAGAGTTCTTTGTTGTTTTTAAAACGCAGTAATTTTTAAAAACTGCTGGGGAAACTAGTTTCCTAAAGTTCCCCATTTTTCAACTCACATAACTTAGGAAAGGTAAATGACTTTCCTGAAGCTACACAGTGAACAGGTATATAAGCAAGCGCTACACATTAGAATTTTTGACTCCTAGGTAATTGCTTTAGAGTAAAAATTAAACTTCCAAATTATATAGCTGCAATTTTTTTAAAAAGGTAGTATCCTCCTCCTTTAGGTATTTTCACACTGAACAGTTCTGATACAAACACTGTAGTTCTTCCCATAGATATTCTGATTTAATTGGTTTGGCTGTGGCTCGGTTATAAACAGTTTTTAAAGCTCCCCAAGTGAGTCTAATGCACAGCCAAATTTGACGACCACTGCTTTTGCTTTTAATGAGGATTGCAGTGGCCTCTGGGTTTAGCTACTGTTTTGTATTTCTGTCAGCTCTCCGCTTCAGTGGCGTTGAAAATTAGAATTGCTAAACATGGGTAGAAAATATTCTGGAAGGGTAGACATTAGAAAGTCCTACAATGTTGATGAACAGCTTGAGATCAGAGTCAGCATCTGCCTTTTCACCACTGTATCTGCAGCCTGGCATGGAGAAGATGCTCGATAGTGTTTTATAAATGAACAAATGAATGACAGTGTGGTGGGAATATGGAAGTATTTTTTAAGTTCTTCAGGTCTTTCTATGTTATTGAATTTTTAAATAATAAACATATATATATTCAGAGGGAAGATAGTAAGCATTCTTAAAATATAAAATGAACTCCCAGTGCAGAATGCGAACCCAGCCTAAGGTATATGTTGATGCACTGTTGGCAGAAGTGCCCAGGGGCTCACAAAGAGGGGCTTCATGTTCTGAGTTAGACACTGACAGCAATGCCAACCTGCAGAATATAACCCTGTCATTACTTTTTCCTATTACCAAGTATTTATTGAGCCCTTATGGTGTCCTGGTACATGCTGGGCATATGAAGTTGCATTATTTTAAAGTAACGTCTCTTATTCGCTTAACTCAGGGATTGTGAAGAACTTTCACATAGCCATTGTGCCTTCATGATATACCTGTGACGTAGACATAGTTCTGATTTCACAGGTGACAAAATTGAGGTCAAGGAGATGAGTTTTTCACTGAACTGCAGAAGAGCAAGGATTCTCTGTAGATGTTTTTCAGCTATATTCCCAGTGCTTAGTAATGCTCAACAGATACTGATGAATGACTCTATGAATGAATGAATGAATAAGTGCATGCAAGAATGAATGCACGAGTGAGCAACAGAGCAGAGACTCAAACTCAGATTGACTCTGGGTCCGATAGTCATAACACAACATTCCTAGTGGGAAAGGAAAGAGGAGCCCAGATCAGAGCAGAGGAACAGTATCTATATAAAGAAGACACTGTAAGTAAGGGATGAGTTGTAGTGAAAGACTCAGAGATTTAGGGAGGGGTTAGGGATTATGGCTGCAGGAAATGAACATAACATGTGGAGATAGGAAGCCCATAGTCAAGTCCCAGCTCCATTAACCAGCTGTGTGATCGTGAGCATATCAGTATACCTCCCTGAGCCTTGCTTTCCTCATCTTTAAAGTGGAGCCAGACTGTGGAAAACAGTATGGACATTTCTCAAAAAACTGAAAATGGAACTACCATATGACCCAGCATATGATCCACTCCTGGGTATATATCTGAAAAAAACAAAAAACACTAATTTGAAAAGATACATGCACCCCAATGTTCATAGCAGCATTATTTACAATTGCCAAGATATGGAAGCAACCAAGTGTCCATCAACAGATGAATGGATAAAGAAGATGTGGCATATGTATATCATGGAATACTACTTAGCCATAAAAAAGAACAAAATTTTGCCATTTGTAGCAACATGGATGGACTCGGAGGGCATTATGCTAAGCAAAATAAGTCAGACAGAGAAAGACAAATACTGTATGACATCACTTATATGTGGAACCTAAAAAATACAACGAACTAGTGAATATGACAGAAAAGAAGCAGATTCACAGATACAGAGAATAAGCTAGGCATTGCCAGTGCTGGGGAGTGGGGGAAGGGCAATATAGGGGTGGGGAAGTGGGAGGTGCAAACTTCTGGGTGTAAGACAGGCTCAAGGATGTATTGTACAACACAGGGAATAGAGCCAATATTTTGTAATAACTAAATGGAAAGTCACCTTTAAAAATTATATAAAAATTTTAAAAATTGGGCTTCCCTGGTGGCGTAGTGGTTGAGAGTCCACCTGCTGATGCAGGGGATGCGGGTTCGTGTCCCGGTCCGGGAAGATCCCACATGCCGTGGAGCAGCTGGGCCCGTGAGCCATGGCCGCTGAGCCTGCGCATCCTGAGCCTGTGCTCCGCAACGGGAGAGGCCACAACAGTGAGAGGCCCGCGCACCACAAAATAAATAAATAAATAAAAAATAAATTTTTAAATGGTAATTTTGACAAAGAAAGAAAAATAAATAAATAAAGTGGGGCTAGTAATACTACCTACTTCCGAAGGGTGTTGTGTAGATTGAAGGCAGCAATATTTAGAAACATGTTTTATAATTTCTGAAGAGCTATATAAATGTTACTTTATTATCACTGTTGTTTTGGAATTGGTGCCTGAAAGGGTCCCTGTAGATCACCACGTTTCAGCTTCTCATTTTACCTCTTTAAACATGAGCTACAACTGGTCTTCGTATTTTAGAAAAAGCCCAGCATATATGCAGTGAGTACTTAAAAGTTAGGAGTTACAGAATCAGGATTCTACTTAAATTCCCAGCACGAAGTAATATTACTTAAAGCTCGAATACGATTCTTTGCCCTTTTCAAGGCTGTCCGAGTGTTAGCTGTGTTTACTCTCCTGCACTGAAATGCAAGTAGTGTGAAATTGAAACCTATTTATGAAATTTCAAAACCTCTTGGTTTACTCGTGGGCACTAACCATGCTTGTATTTATAACAGACCATGAATAATCCTGCTCATTGAAGTTTAAGTAGCACCTTCATGAGTGAATCTATTTTGTTTTATTCCCTGTTCTTGTCGTTTGATAGTTTTTACTCCAGTGAGGCAGTAGAATCTGCTGAGAGGGTGGGAAGGAGGGCTGGGATGGCATAGTGGAAGTGCCAGGGCTCTTCTGGCTTGGAGTTAAAGACTTGGACTGAAGTCCCAGTTCTGCCACTTTCTGGCTATGTGACTTGGAGAACGTCACTTAACTACTCTGAGCTATAGTTTGTTCATCCAAAGAAAAAATGGGGCTATTAATACATACCTAAAAATGTCATTGTGGGGATTAAAGGAAATATATGACTGCAATTTATTTAACTATTAGGAAGGCTAATTGTGCCACCAGTCAAGGGAAGTTCCACTGAAGTCACTGTAAACAGTAACTTGAGACACAGGAGTTAGAGGCTACTCAGAATAGCATTACCTTCTTTTTCCCTCTCTCCTTTTTTTGTTGTTTTTTTAATTTGTTCTGTAGGTGGTTCTTCATTTGCCAGCAAACCCTCCACACCGACTGGATTGGGTGGAGGATTTCCACCTCTCAGCTCGCCACAGAAAGCATCTCCCCAGCCTATGGGTGGAGGGTGGCAGCAGGGAAGTGGCTACAGCTGGCAGCAGACACAGTCTAAGCCACAGTCCAGCATGCCCCACTCCTCTCCCCAGAACCGACCCAACTACAACGTGAGCTTCTCATCTGTGCCTGGGGGCCAGAACGAACGTGGGAAAGGAGCAGCTAACTTGGGTAAGGATGACGGTATGGAGCCTGGCTGTAGGGTGCCCTAGTGTATGTATGACTGAAGAAGCAGATAGAAAGCAACTCCGGTAGTTTCTGAGGCAATCTTTGAATTGTAGAGACAGAGCACGTTCCCTACACCAGGGTGGTGCCTGGAGCTCCAGGTTTTACCAGGCTCCTGACCCAGATCGCTTTGTGAGTGCCGGCTCACCTGTCTGTCTCTCACCACACTGAGCCCAATGCCTCATTGTCATTAGCATCTAGCAGAGTGCCTGGCATGTAGTAGGCACTAAATGGGTGTTGAATGGATGTGAGTGGAGGAGTGGTTGCATCTTGAAGCTGTCGTTCCTTGGGAAGAGAGGGTAGAAGAGGAAGGTTGGGAACCTTTCAAGCACTGTGTTCACATTTGCTCTTGGACCCCATTTAGAGGAGTAGACGTATCTTGGACGTTTGGTCTTGATTATCCTCTGGTTGGGGGATGTTCCTGAGATCATTGGGTTTCCTGTGATGGCTTTTTCCTCTCTTCTGAGAAGAAAGTTACAAGAACACAAAATGGCCCAACAGCTAAGGCTGGAGGATACTCTGGATGGGATTCTTCCTTTTTCAAATGGGATTCTTGATAGCAAGTGAAAAATAATATATTTTGGATAGCAGGGATGGTTAAACTTGAGTCTGCTAAAAGGCCTGTTATGATATATTTTACATTTCAGTTGATTTGATTATACCTAAGAATGAAACGTTTAGGGACATGATAAGGAAACAGGCCTTCCTATGGAACATGGAAAATGAAATTCTTCTGCTTTTTCTGGTAGCTGTAGCTGACATTTATTGAGTGCTTATTATATGTCAGGTGCTATTCTATGCAGTTTTCGCATATTATTTAATATAATCTTCCCAAACCAACCCCGTGTTGTAGACAGAGGTCAATAATTTCCTAAGTCCATACAGCTCATAAGTGACAGAGCCAAGATCTGAACCAGGACAGTGTGGCTCTAGAGCCCCTGCTCTTCACCGCCACACTCTACTGGATGTGGCACAGGTGACTTCTCACAATACTAACATGACAGGGACCCTCTTATTGGGAATACAACATCATGTTTGTTCTTTTGTTAGCAGTGGATATTCCTGGATAATTCCATGGAGTCACCTGGCTTCCCCTCCGTTTTTATTTTGAGTAGATATGGGGTGAATGTCTTCAATCAACAAATACTTATGGAGCGTCTTCAGTGTAGAAAACATTGGGGATACGCAGCGAACAAGACAGACAAAATCCCTAGTCTCAGAGCACTCACATTTTAGTGTGTGCATATGACAGTGTACGTTCAGAATGCCTTACAGTATAGAGCTGGCAAGTGGGTTTCAATTCCAACACCAGCTTTGGTTGAAGGGCATGGGCTGCATGTACTCCTGTGTTTTGGTTCTGTTTTGTTTTAACAACAAACATTTAAATAGCCAGGCACTGTTCTAAGCACACCATGCCTGGTTGACAGATGAGGAAATTGAGGCATGGAGATGGCAAGGAACTTGCCCCAAGGTCACATCGCTAATAAGGGCAGAGCTGGAATTCAAACCTGGAGAGTTTGTCTCCAGGGTCTTTGCTCTTTGCTGCTATGCTAGGCTGCTTTTCCAAACAGACTGATAAAGATTGTGAGGCTAAAACCAGACTTGGGAAAAAAGAGCACTGTGATGGACTAAAAGTGTCAGCTGAGTGTGGGCAGGAAAGCAGTGGCGTGCATGGAGTTCAAGTACCAAAACCCAGGTCTTGGTCCCATCACTGATACTAACTAGTTGTGTGACTGGGGTCTGGGGGGGCGTGGGGGAGGGAGCAGGGGGTAGAATCATGAATATCCTCATCTATAAAAAGATGGAACTGTGGATATGGAATTATGGAATTAGACTTAATCTAGCAATCCCGCCCCGAGTCCAAGCTTTGCCATGGACATGGTATATGATTCTGAATGATCTCTTAAGTTCTCCAGACTTTACTTTGCTCATCTGTAAAATGGACATGACAGGGTAATTGAGAGGATTAAGGGGCTTAGTGCATGTGAAAGCATCTTGAAGACCAAGTGTTGTGACATAATGATATGATATTATGTTTCAGAGTAAAAACCATAATAATTTTTAAAATATTATGTTGCAGAAGGGAAACAAAAAGCAGCTGACTTTGAAGACTTACTCTCTGGTCAAGGTTTTAATGCTCACAAAGACAAAAAGGGCCCTCGAACAATAGCTGAGATGAGAAAGGAGGAAATGGCTAAGGAGATGGATCCTGAGAAATTAAAGGTAAGTGAGCCTCTGACCCAGGGTGATTATTATGTGTATGGAGATGTCAGTGTGGGACTAACCTATAGAAGGTGCCGTGTTAGGTTTCTAGCATCCACTGTATTTCATTTTGTTCCTATAGCTGTGATTTGAGTACAACTGTGTCCTTTAATAGCAAAGTACTTTCAGGGAGTACTGTGTATGCTGTTTCGTTTCTTTAATAAAATGCACTTTATTCCATGGTATGGTAGTATAGATTTTCTTTGTTTACATTTTCAAATAAGCAATGGCACTCTTTAGGAGGTGATCTTATTGTTCAGATGGCATTCCGATCTGTAGGTAAGTCATTATGATTTGGAGGTAAGAAGAATGCATTATTTATGTTCTCTATTTCTGCTTTGAGAGCTTTATATTAGACCAGATCAACTGAAGCCCTCAGGATCTCTTCTTTGCTGACAGAAAGGGAAATACTGATGTACCTGGGAATTACTCACTCCTGTAATGTTAGATCTGGAGGTTTGGGAAGGTGGCAGGGAGGAAGGCTGAGGGAGGTGAGGTCCTTGGCTTCCCCACTGTTTCTCTCCACTTTTAACCAGAGCATTTCTGCTTTTATCTGTTTTTGATTCTTGGAAGTCTAGGTAAGATTCTATTTGGGGAAACAGAATGTTTCCCTATTATTTTCTTTTCTTTTAAAGTTTGCAAACCAGTGACGCCCTTATTTCATAGATGAGAAAACAGAGACATTACGTTATAGCTGAGGATGTTATCGTGGATGATGGTTAACTTGGGAACAAAAGGGTGGTTATATTGATCAATGGTGTGAGATAGTGAAAGAGTTTGTGAAGATCAAGACAAGTGGACTGCTCTTCACAGACAGAGAGGCTGAATTTCCACATGACGAAATATACTGACCCTGTAGCAGCCTGGAAGATGAGGGTCTAATCTGTTACTCCAAAATCAGGAGTGGTACAGCTAGTCAATGTCACACATTTTGAAAAAATATACTACTGTTCTTCGCCATAATTTCCC
>NW_006787464.1:1288769-1295259 GCF_000442215.2 Lipotes vexillifer
TTCCCTACAGATATGAACGTTTGTTGAAGATGTACAGATACTATTTGGAGTACAGTATAGGATCCTTTGTTTGTATTTGCTTTGCACTTCATACAACGTCCAAAAGGTTTTATATTCCTTCCAAAAACCTTGTGCTCCATCTCAAGAACCTCTATTCATTAGGTAAACTCTGACAGTTTTCTATAAAAGGAAGTCATTTCTGTCTTTTAAACCATGCTTGGTTATTTAGTTGGTATGGGGTATTAAATCGTTTGGGAGAGTAGCCATCATTTACCTTGACTGAGCTTCTGTTATGTGCTAAATGCTGATGCATGGTTACAAACCCTTCAATTTAATCATCTCATTTGTTCGAACTATGAAGATTCAAACTATGAATGCTCATAGTTGGAATGAATGACTAAATGTATTCATTTAACAAACCTTTTTGAGCTCTATTCCATGCCAGGCATCCTATTTGATTTCTGAGTTACAGTGATATGTAAAAAACACTACCTTTCCTCAAACAGGTCTGCCTAGTGGCAGGGAAAGACAAACACATGATTACAATAAAGTGTCACACATATTATGATAGAAGCATGTTTAAAAGTTAGCCCGGAGAAATTTGTTCTTTTTTCCAAGGGATTTTTTTTAGTGTCTCTGTGTCACTATACTAGATGGAGCAGATAGCAGGGACCCAGACAGACTGGTGTGGGCACTCATGGAGTTCATACTTTAGGAGTGAGTAATTAAAGAAGGAAAGTATTCAAACTCTCAAAGGCAGAGCAGTATGAAATTCCTGAGCAGGCTCTCGAAGGATGATGAAGAGTTAACCAGAAAGACGAGGTGGGGGGTGGAGGAAGAAAAGCAGGTAGAGGGAAGGTTGGAGTATGCAGGTACTCGACGTTGCTGGAGCAGGAGGGGTTTCCAGAGTCACAGTGGAGACCCTCTGGACTCGAAAGCATTTGGATCTCTTAATTGCCCCTGTGTTTACAGATTCTGGAATGGATTGAAGGCAAAGAGAGAAATATCAGAGCCCTTCTGTCCACGATGCATACCATGCTGTGGGCTGGGGAGACTAAGTGGAAACCAGTTGGCATGGCAGACCTGGTCACACCAGAGCAGGTGAAGAAAGTGTATAGGAAGGCTGTGCTGGTGGTGCATCCAGATAAAGTGAGTACAACTTGCTCTCCCCCACCGCTTGTCTGGGCCTCCTGTCGTTTAGTTTACAAGTATGCGTCAAAGCATCATCAACTCGTTGCTTAGACCATTTATATAAAAGAAATCCCATGGGCTCAAAAAAGGTATTTAAACAAATAGTTATGCTTTATGAAACAGAAGAAAAGGAATCAAATAATATATTACAAATAATGGAATGGGGGCTTTCCTTAGGTGTAAGGTTCACCACTGACTAATTTTCAGGGAACAGATACAAACTGTGTCTTGACTTATGGGTGGGCTAAGAGCTGGACAGGAAAATGTTCTTCTTTAGAGATACAGCAGGATATTTAGCCAGGATTATAAAGCGAAAAAGCTTTAGAACGTGGTTGGCAAACTTGGTGAGAATTAACAAAATATTCAAAATGGAACTAAACGCTTCACTATATTGATTATGCCAGTTTATGTTTTCATTGAAGTACATACACATATACGTGCTGCACATTGTCAGAAACTTCAGCTACTGGATGGCACAGTTGAGATCACCGTAATACACAGAAACCTCCCTGACAGAATCGGGTCCCTTGCTGTCTTGTGGACTGAGGATACCAGTCCTATGACGTGAGGCTGTGACTGAAGTCCTGCTTGGGAACACGTACTTGAATTTGATATATTTGATTTTCGTCTCTCCACACTTTTTGTGACTAATCTGGATAGTATTAAAGAAATAATGTGTTTCAGTGAATCAAAGAGAAAGGGAAACAGCCCAGAAAAATTCACAGACTATATGCCTATGTTATGGGTCTCCAAGAACTTTTTTTAGAAATGGGAAAATGGGGACTTCCCTCGTGGCACAGTGGTTAAGAATCCGCCTGCCAACGCAGGGGACACGGGTTTGATTCCTGCTCTGGGAAGATCCCACATGCCGTGGAGCAACTAAGCCCCTGAGCCACAGCTACTGAGCCTGTGCTCTAGAGCCCGTGAGCCACAACTACTGAGCCCCTGTGCCACAACTACTGAAGCCCGTGCTCCTAGAACCCATGCTCCACAACCATAACAAGAGAAGCCACCGCAATGAGAAGCCTGAGCACCGCAAGGAAGAGGAGCCTCCGTTCGCCGCAACTAGAGAAAGCCCGTGCACAGCAACAAAGACCCAACACAGCCAAAAATAAATAAATTTATTAAAAAAAAAAAAAGAAATGGGGAAATGTGTTTTTCAAAATATAGCTAATCAATTGGAGATAGGCAGTCATGAACCTTTGTCATTTGATAGATAATTCTGGAAATGGAGATACATTTTGTGCTGCCCAGTAACTTCTCTATTACCTACTCAGTGACTGATCACTACTACCAAATGTGAATCCCTAGGGGGAGGGCTTTCTGGGGAGGTCATAGTAATGAGGGGCATGTAGATGGGGCTGTAAAAAGAGAAATGGCCTAATAGAAAAACATTTCAATTCCTTAGAGCCCACATATTAGCAGTGAAAAATTTAATAGAAATAAAACTTTGGTCTGTGGTATCTAACGTGTGTTTTTGTTTTTTTTTTTCTATAGGCTACTGGGCAACCTTATGAACAATATGCAAAGATGATTTTCATGGAGCTCAATGATGCCTGGTCTGAATTTGAAAATCAAGGCCAAAAGCCCTTGTATTAATTTATGAGCTTTTCCATCTCTGCTGCAGACCTGTGTTAATGCTTAGTGTGTGTCACAGTTCTGAGGTTTTCACAGGTGAACCAAAAAACTCCAGCAACGTGTATCCAGTACTTAACTGTTAAGTTACTCGTAAATTAATTCCTCATTGATAAGGAATGTGGATGTTTGTTTTCTCAGATCCCCACCATAAAAGGTCCAAAGCAGGAGAGGAACTTTTAGTCAGATGAGCTTGCAGAGTTTTACAGCCTTCCAGCCTGCCCTTTGGGGAGGCTGCTCAGCGTTTTGTGGGGGAATGGAAAATAGAGGCCACCAAAGGCATAGCACCCATCTCAGTGTCTGAGGATAGGATGATGAGCAAAAGTTGTAATAATAAGATTACATGGTGGACTTAAATGGTTTTCATATTTTCTTGGAAAGATATAATTTGAGCAATGGCTTTACCTAGACTCCAGGAACACAAGCACCAAGTATCTTTTTCAGTGGAAATGTACTATGGTCTCTAGCATAATACTGTATACTTCTTTTGGTCAAGAGGACTGACAGATGTAAAAGAACCTGAATTATGTGGGAAGTGATTATATTACAATCCAGTGATTACTACCAACGCTTCCTGGATAAGCTAAAATTTCGTGAAAATGCTGGCTAAAGAAAAATAGGGACTCTGAGAGTGTAGAAATCTGTATTCCTGGTCAGAAAGTTGGGCTGCTACCTTCTTTTCCTTTAGAAAACTGGATGCTTGAACAAAAAGTCTTAATACCATAACAACAACCTAATTTTGCCGTTAGGCTTAGTGCTTTTCCTTTTGCTTAGCAGAGAAAATGCTCTTTGCTGGGAGCAGGTTGTGAAGCAGTTCGGCGCATTCACAGTGGATCAGGAAGGATGTGTAGTATGGACCCCCTTGTCCTCTGGGTTTGTGAGTAGCTGTGGGAAGAGAATAGACGACAACACTAACCACTAGTAACCAGACAGGGGCAGTTGCAGAGAGAGAGCCGAGCTCCCTTCAGACTGAGTCCGATGGCTTGTCAGGACTGGCTTTTTGAAAAAGGAACCAGGTTCCTTTTCCCACCTGATGAAATTGGACCCCTTGGATTATTACAGTGGGGTTTATTGTTTGAAAAGTTGCTGGGGGTCCACAGGAACAACAGTCACACAGGGACATCTGTGAAAGTAAAGCAAGACTGAAACCTTTGCAGACTTCAGACTGGTTGGATTTCAGTTCAGTGTTTTGGCTGTTTCTCATTTTAAGGGGCAAGCAGTTGTTATTATCCTGTGACTTTAGTAGATCTCTTTGGGTGTGCACACACACAGTGTGCAGAGGATATATATGCAAAGCAGATGGCAAAAAAGATCTCCATTCTAGTCCTAAAAGGTTCGTGCTCAGTATGGTAGAAAGCTTTCAAAACTTGTTTTTAAAAGACAATCATTTTTTTGTTTCTATTTTCATTTTCTTGTGGCAGACTGTACCAGAAAAGCAGCATGTCAGAAATACTTTATGTTCTATATACAGCTCTCTCGTTCTTTCTCTTCTCTCTTTCTCCTTTTCTTCCTTCCTTCCTCCCTCCCTCCCTTCCTTCCTTTCTCTTTCTTCCTTTCCTTTCCTTCCTTTCTTTTTTTTGTTATAAAGATTCATTATTTATTTTACCTTTTGCTGACAATGTGAAACTCGCCTAAAATGTTCTCTTTTTAAATATACAGCTGTAAACTGTTCAAAGTAACCATAAAAAACTAGGTGTTATTTATTAACATATTATAAAATAATGTTTGATGCAGTATGTGCTTGTCTTATTTAAACCTGGAATGTGAGACATGTTGCTGTGACTCTTTTTTCTCATTCACATTTGTAGATATTGTGTGAACTACAGTATATAATGATAATAATTAAAAGGATATTATGTGAATGTCACATACATTTTGAAATGATAGAACTATATTAGCTTTGTATCATGTTTGGGTAATTCATCAATGTTCACAGTTTAAAACATCATTAAACATTATGTAATTAGCAATGAGAAAGAATCTTACCTAACTTAAATTTGGGATGTTCCCTATCTCTTTTCTGGATACATTATAATTCTGGACCCCTATTCATCTCAAAACTCTTAACATATGCAGGCCAACAGGTTTTCGCATTCCTTTTAAATACCTGGTTGTGACAGAGCTCGTTGTTGATCAGATTCACTGTTTCGTTCGTATTTATTGTAATATATTTTTTGTTTTGTAAATATGTTACACCAACAAAATGTGATTGGTCTAAAATATTTGTAATGTATATTAAAAGGCTCAAAAATATTTGTAGAAATGTAAGTTATTTTTGCACTCATGGGAATATGATAACAAGCTTGAATTATACCTTCTGATTCACTTTTAAGAAAAGTTATGGAGAAAGAATATGAAAAGCATATAATACATTTGCACCAAAACATGATCTGACAGGACTTCTTGGTTTATACTTTAACCACCCCCCGTTGCCACCCTTGCCCCCATACACACTATTTTTTTTTTTTTTTTTTTTTTTTTCAGACACACTTTTGATCATGCTGCATGAATACTATGTTTCAAAAAGAATCAGCATAGAAATCCTGGTGTTCTAGCTAGGATATTAATTCATTTGTGTGCTGAGGCAAAGGGATTGATCCTGGGAGTCTGAGACTTTGTCATAGAAAACCGATCGTTTAGGTGTTTAAGAAGAGAAGCAGCATGTTCATTTGGAAGCAGATGTTGCAAGTCAAAAGCATTTGAACTATCAGCGTTGTGTCTCTGGAAGAATGTTCAAGTTAGACCCTAATGATGCTGATGAAACACTTATTGTATAAGGAATGAACATGCAAATTGAATTCCAGAACCAGCTATCGCGGCAACAGGACAGTTTCCCTGCTGGAAACATCTATTGGGGAATTTAGGTCAAGTAGACAGGTTTTGGTTGTTCTATACATAAACCATGGTGTTTCAGCATAATGGTACAGTGTTGGTTGAGACCAAAAGACTGGGTTTGAATCCTGGTTTTTCCACTTAAGGACTGTTATATTGGGCAAATTGCTTAAACTCGCTAAATCTTAATTTTATTGCTTGTAAAACAGAGACAATTCTAGCAACCCTGCAATGAAGGAATTAGGGATTGTGTATATAAACTGTCCCTAATCAAGTGGGTAGGTACTCACTAAATAGTAGCTACTGTTATTGTTACTGATAGTCGATAAAACAAAGTATCACTGCAGGTCAGTACTGGGGCTGGAATTACACTGAAACCTCAGGTGGTAGGGAGTGGATAACATGCGTGGGAAAAGGCAACCAGAAGTAAAATGTGCCTTAGCCCTTTTTTCTATCTCCCTGGGCTGACAGAGATCTGTCTGCATAAAATGGCGGACTTACATTGTAGGTTCTGTAAAGGGAATGGCTATGTGTAAAAAAGTGGTGGTTAAGATTGAGGAAGGAAAATTAACACTGACTGATTACAATAGTGCTGCATCGAACTTGCGTTTAACTTAAGTACTGACTTGAGAGCCACCCCAGTGCAGATAGGATGCCCCTGCCTCTATCTTGAATGCACTACCCTAGGTGCTGTTTTATATATTCATTTTCTCATTTAATTTGCAAAAAGTTCTGAGAGGCATGTTTTGTAAATCCTAGCTCAGGAAATGGAAGCACAGAGGTTTACCCAGAGCTGAGGTTGAGGTTAGATCTTTTCTGTAGGATAGGGAAA
>NW_006787464.1:1295345-1302647 GCF_000442215.2 Lipotes vexillifer
GGAAAGATAATACTATATACGGTGAACTTTATTAATATTTGTGAATTCAACCAATACTTTGTGTATACTGTATGGGAAGATCAAACTAATAAATGAATTTTATTTCCCTGTTAAACATTAAGGGATGTTATTTCTAATTACTATGGCAGTTCCTGCCTTCTTAGTGCATAAGATCTACTATGGAGAACAGTTCAAGTGCTGACTGTCTGACTTCATATTTAAACTGTTTAGTTTAGGGCTTGATCTCAACTAGTTACTATTTGAGCTTTAGTTTTTCCCATCTGTAAAGTGGAGATAATAAAACCTAGTTCATAGTGTGAGCGAATTGAATGCAAGGAGAAAATATAAAAATTTACCCAAGAAGTCCTGTGTAGTCCTGGGCAGTGTGACAGAGGACATGGATATACTTCTAAGTAACACAACTGATGGCAAGTTGGGGATAGGGTTCAGCTTCTAAAGTCTTACTATTTTGTGTATGTGAAACTTGCTTCCTTTATTTTATTTATTTTTTTTTGAATTTTATTTTTATACAGCAGTTTCTTTTTAGTTTTCTATTTTATACATATTAATGTATATATGTCAATCCCAATCTCCCAGTTCATCCCACCCCCCCACCCCGCTTTCTCCCTTTGTGTCCATACATTTGTTCTCTATATCTGTGTCTCTATTTCTGCCTTGCAAACCAGTTCATCTGTACCATTTTTCTAGATTCCACATATATGTGTTAATATATGATATTTGTTTTCCTCTTTCTGACTTCACTCTGTATGACAGTCTCTAGGTCCATCCATTCTCTACAAAAAAAAAAAAAAAAAATGACCCAATTTCGTTCCTTTTTATGGTTAAGTAATACTCCATTGTATATATGTACCATATCTTCTTTATCCATCCATCTGTCGATGGGCATTTAGGTTGCTTCCATGACCTGGCTATTGTAAATAGTGCTGTAATGAACACTGGGGTGCATGTGTCTTTTTGAATTATGGTTTTCTCAGGGTATATGTCCAGTAGTGGGATTGCTGGGTCATATTAGTTTTTTAAGGAACCTCCATACTGTTCTCCATAGTGGCTGTATCAATTTACATTCCCACCAACAGTGCAAGAGGGTTCCCTTTTGTCCACACCTTCTCCAGCGTTTGTTGTTTGTAGATTTTCTGATGATGGCCATTCTGACCGGTGTGAGGTGATACCTCATTGTAGTTTTGACTTGCATTTCTCTAATAATTAGTGATGCTGAGCAGCTTTTCATGTGCTTCATCGCCATCTGTATGTCTTCTTTGGAGAAATGTCTATTTAGGTCTTCTGCCCATTTTTGGATTAGGTTGTTTGTTTTTTTAATATTGAGCTGCATGAGCTGTTTATATATTTTGGAGATTAATCCTTTGTCCGTTGATTCATTTGCAAATATTTTCTCCCATTCTGAGGGTTGTCTTTTCATCTTGTTTATAGTTTCCTTTGCTGTGCAAAAGCTTTTAAGTTTCATTAGGTCCCATTTGCTTTATTTATGTTTTTATTTCCATTACTCTAGGAGGTGGCTCAAAAAAGATTTTGCTGTGATTATGTCAAAGAGTGTTCTTCCTATGTTTTCCTCTAAGAGTTTTATAGTGTCCAGTCTTAAATTTAGGTCTTTAATCCATTTTGATTTTATTTTTGTGTAAGGTGTTAGGGAGTGTTCTAATTTCATTCTTTTACATGTAGCTGTCCAGTTTTCCCAGCACCACTTATTGAAGAGACTGTCTTTTCTCCATTGTATATCCTTGCCTCCTTTGTCATAGATTAGTTGACCATATGTGTGTGGGTTTATGTGTGGGCTTTCTGTCCTGTTCCATTGGTCTGTATTTCTGTTTTTGTACCAGTACCGTATTGTCTTGATTACTGTAGCTTTGTTGTATGGTCTGAAGTCAGGGAGCCTGATTCCCCCAGCTCCATTTTTTTCCCTCAAGATTGCTTTGGCTATTCAGCGTCTTTTGTGTCTCCATACAGATTTTAAGATTTTTTGTTCTAGTTCTGTAAAAAATGCCATTGGTAATTTGATAGGGATTGCATTGAATCTGTAGATTGCTTTGGGTAGTTTAGTCATTTTCACAGTATTGATTCTTCCAATCCAAGAACACTGTATATCTTTCCATCTGTTTGTGTCATCTTTGATTTGTTTCATCAGTGTCTTATTGTTTGGTGAGTACAGGTCGTTTACCTCCTTAGGTAGGTTTATTCCTAGGTATTTTATTCTTTTTGTTGCAATGGTGAATGGGATTGTTTCCTTAATTTCTCTTGCTGATCTTTTGTTGTTAGTGTATAGGAATGCAAGAGATTTTGTATCCTGCACCTTTAGCAAATTCACTGATTAGCTCTAGTTGTTTTCTGGTGGCATCTTTAGGATTCTCTATGTATAGTGTCATGTCATCTGCAAACAGTGAGAGCTTTACTTCTTCTTTTCCAATTTGTATTCCTTTTATTTCTTTTTCTTCTCTGATTGCCACAGCTAGGACTTCCCAAACTATATTGAATAACAGTGGCGAGAGTGGACATCCTTGTCTTGTTCCTGATCTTAGAGGAAATGCTTTCAGTCCTTCCCCATTGAGAATGATGTTTGCTGTGGATTTTTCATATGTGGCCTTTATTATGTTGAGGGAGGTTCCCTCTGTGCCCACATTCTGGAGAGTTTTTATCACAAATGAGTGTTGAATTTTGTCAAAAGCTTTGTCTGCATCAATTGAGATGATCATATGGTTTTTATTCTTCAATTTGTTACTGTGGTGTATCATGTTGGTTGATTTGCATATACTGAAGAATCCTTGCATCCCTGGGATAAATCCCACCTGATCATGATCCTTTTAATGTGTTGTTGGATTCTGTTTGCTAGTATTTTGTGGAGGATTTTTGCATCTCTATTCATCAGTGATATTGGTCTGTAATTTTCTTTTTTTTGTAGTATCTTTGTCTGGTTTTGGTATCAGGGTGATGGTGGCCTCGTAGAATGAGTTTGGGAGTGTTCCTTCCTCTGCAGTTTTTTGGAAGAGTTTGAGAAGGATCAGTGTTAGCTCTCCTCTAAATGATAGAATTCACCTGTGAAGCTATCTAGTCCTGCACTTTTATTTGTTGGAAGATTTTTAATCACGGTTTCAATTTCATTACTTGTGATTGGTCTGTTCATATTTTCTGTTTCTTCCTGGTTCAGTCTTGGAAGGTTATGCCTTTCTAAGAATTTGTCCATTTCTTCCAGGTTGTCCATTTTAGTGGCATAGAGTTGCTTGTACTAGTCTCTTAGGATGCTTTGTATTTCTGCAGTGTCTGTTGTAACTTCTCGTTTTTCATTTCTAATTTTATTGATTTGAGTGTTCTCCCTCTTTCTTCATGAGTCTGGCTAATGGTTTATCAATTTTGTTTATCTTCTCAAAGAACCAGCTTTAGTTTTATTGATCTTTGCTATTGTTGTCTTTGTTTCTATTTCATTTATTTCTGCTCTGATCTTTGTGATTTCTTTCCTTGTACTAACTGGGTTTTGTTTGTTCTTCTTTCTCTAGTTCCTTTAGGTTTAAGGTTAGATGGTTTACTTGAGATTTTTCTTGTTTCTTGAGTTAGGATTGTATTGCTATAAACTTCCCTCTTAGAGCTGCTTTTGCTGCATCCCATAGGTTTTGGATTGTTGTCTTTTTGTTGTGTTTTGTCTCTAGGTATTTTTTGATTTCCTCTTTGACTTCTTCAGTGATCTCTCAGTTATTTAGTAACATATTGTTTAGCCTCCATGTGTTTGTGTTTTTTCTGTTTTTTTCCCTGTAATTGATTTCTAATCTGTATAATGTTGTGGTTGGAAAACATGCTTGATATGATTTCAGTTTTCTTATATTTACCAAGGCTTGATTAGTGACCCATGATGTGATCTATCCTGGAGAATGTTCTGTGCGCACTTGAGAAGAAAGTGTAATTTGCTGTTTTCGGATGGAATGTCCTATAAATATCAATTAAATCTGGTCTGTGGTGTCATTTAAAGCTTGTGTTTCCTTATTAATCTTCTGTCTGGATGATCTGGCCATTGGTGTAAGTGAGGTGTTAAAGTCTCCCACTATTACTGTGTTATTGTCGAGTTCCTCTTTTATAGCTGTTAGCAGTAGCCTTATGTATTGAGGTGCTCCTATGTTGCGTGTATATATATTTATAATTGTTATATCTTCTTCTTGGATTGATCCCTTGATTATTATGTAGTGTCCTTTCTTGTCTCTTGTAACATTCCTTATTTTAAAGTCTATTTTACCTGAGTATTGCTACTCCAGCTTTCTTTTGATGTCCATATGCATGGAATATCTTTTTCCATCCCCTCACTTTCAGTCTGTATGTGTCCCTAGGTCTTAAGTGGGTCTCTTGTAGATAGCATATATATGGGTCTTGTTTTTGTAACCATTCAGCGAGCCTGTGTCTTTTGATTGGAGCATTTAATCCATTCACATTTAAGATAATTATCAATATGTATGTTCCTATTACCATTTTCTTAATTGTTTTGGGTTTGTTTTTGTAGGTCCTTTTCTTCTCTTGTGTTCCCACTGAGAAGTTCCTTTAGCATTTGTTGTAGAGCTGGTTTGGTGGTGCTGAATTCTCTTATCTTTTGCTTGTCTGTAAAATTTTGGATTTCTCTGTCGAATCTGAATGAGATCCTTGCCGGGTAATCTTTGTTCTAGGTTCTTCCCTTTCATCACTTTAAATATATCATGCCACTCCCTTCCTGCTTGTAGGTTTTCTGCTGAGAAATCAGCTGTTAACCTTACGGGAGTTCCCTTTTCTATTATTTGTCATTTTTACCTTGTTCCTTTTTGTTTTTAATTTTATTTATTTATTTTTGTCTGCGTTGGTTCTTTGTTGCTGCGCGTGGGATTTCTCTAGTTACAGCGAGCGGGGGCCACTCCTTGCTGCGGTGCGCAGGTTTCTCACTGTGGTGGCTTCTCTTGTTGCAGAGCACTGGCTCTGGGTGCGCAGGCTTCAGTAGTTGTGGCACATGGGCTCAGTAGTTGTGGCTCGCAGGCTCTAGAGTGCAGGCTCAGTACTTGTGGTGCACGGGCTTAGTTGCTCTGCGGCATGTAGGATCTTCCCGGACCAGGGCTCGAACCTGTGTCCCCTGCATTGGCAGGCAGATTCTTAACCACTGCACCACCAAGGAAGCCCTCCCTTGTTGATTTTAATAATTTTTCTTTGTCTTTAATTTTTGTCAGTTTGATTACTATGTGTCTCAGCTTGTTTCTCCTTGGGTTTATCCTGCCTGGCACTCTCTGCGCTTCCTGGACTTGGGTGGCTATTTCCTTTCCCATGTTAGGGAAGTTTTTGACTATAATCTTTTCAAATATTTTCTTGGGTCCTTTCTCTCTCTCTCTTCTCCTTTTGGGACCCCTATAATGTGAATGTCAGTGCATTTAATATTGTCCCAGAGGTCTCTTAGGCTGTCTTCATTTCTTTTCTTTATTCTGTTCTGCAGCAGTGATTTCCACCATTCTGTCTTCCAGGTCACTTATCCGGTCTTCTGCCTCAGTTATTCTGTTATTGATTCCTTCTAGTGTATTTTTCATTTCAGTTATTGTATTGTTCATCTCTGTTTGTTCAATTCTTCTAGGTATTTGTTCTTTAATTCTTCTAGGTCGTTGTTAAACATTTCTTGCATCTTCTCAATCTTTGCCTCCATTCTTTTTCCGACATCCTGGATCATCTTCCCTATCATTATTCTGAATTCTTTTTTCTGGAACGTTGCCTAACTCCACTTCATTTAGTTGTTTTTCTCGGGTTTTATCTTGTTCCTTCATCTGGTACATAGTCCTCTGCCTTTTCATTTCGTCTAACTTTCTGTGAATGTGGTTTTTATTCCATAGGCTGCAGGATTGTAGTTATTGCTTTTGCTATCTGCCCTCTGAGGCTATCTAAGAGGCTAGTGCAAGCTTCCTGATGGGAAGGACTGGTGGTGGGTAGAGCTGGGGGTTGGTCTGGTGGGCAGAGCTCAGTAAAACCTTAATCTGCTTGTCTGCTGATGGGTGGGGCTGAGTTCTCTCCCTTTGTTTGGCTTGAGGCAAGCCAGCACTGGAGACTATGGCTCTTTGATGGGGTTTATGGCGGACTCCAGGAGGGCTCACACCAAGGAGTATGTCCCAGAACTTCTGCTGCCAGTGTCTTTGTCCCTGCAGTGAG
Source organism: Lipotes vexillifer (assembly GCF_000442215.2). NCBI lineage: Eukaryota > Metazoa > Chordata > Mammalia > Artiodactyla > Lipotidae > Lipotes > Lipotes vexillifer. Next base: position 1,301,508 of record NW_006787464.1, read on the forward strand.
CCGCAGCTGCCCCCCACCTCTGCAGGAGACCCTCTAACGCTAGCAGGTGGGTCTGGTTCAGTCTCCTATGGGATCACTGCTCCTTCCCTGAGTCCTGATGCGCACACTACTTTGTGTGTGCCCTCCAAGAGCGGAGTCTCTTTTTCTCTCAGTTCTGTCGAAGTCCTGCAATCAAATCCCACTGGCCTTCAAAGTCTGATTCTCTTGGAATTCCTCCTCCTGTTGCCAGACCCACAGGTTAAGAAGCCTGACGTGGGGCTCAGAACCTTCACTCCAGTGGGTGGACTTCTGTGGTATAATTGTTCTCCAGTTTGTGGGTCACCCACCCAGCGGTTATGGGACTTGATTTTATTGTGATTGTGCCGCTCCTACCGTCTCATTGTGGCTTCTCTTTGTCTTTGGATGTGGGGTATCTTTTTGGTGAGTTCCAGTGTCTTCCTGTCAATAATTGTTCAGCAGTTAGTTGTGATTCTGGTGCTCTCGCAAGAGGGAGAGAGCGCACATCCTTCTACTCCGCCATCTTGAATCAATCCCCCTCAATAAAGGCCCCTCTTTTTTTGTTGCGGAAACATAGAATGGGTAAGTAGAAGAACAGTTTTTCAGTGAACACTTGGCAAGAGGAAAGCAGATTTTCTCAGGATGGTTAAAGCCTCTGGCAAGATGGCTTTCTCTTTTAAGTGCTTTGGAAACTGGAAAGGACAGCTGGTATGGGCAGAAAAGTTGTTGGAGACAATGTCTCTGCATTTTTCTGATTCCAGACATTACCCTGGGACAAACTCCTTACCTTTTTGCTTCTCACTATCTTCCAGTTTCTTACTGCTAAGCCCAAGGCAGTACTCAAACCAAGCTGTGCCTCTGAAGTAATGTCACTTTTCTCCAAAATCATTTCCCTTCCATGGGACTGACCTCAGGCTGACATGGAAGGCTTTGGCAAACCCTTACATATGGCTTTCTAGACACCTGCTGGGTGATTGGGAATGGAAGGGGAAATGGGAGATTTGACCCCATGGAAAATCATCAGTTAAGGAGAGTCTTCCTCATGAGTGCAGTTTTGTACTTCAGTACAGGAGCAAAAACCCAGGCTTCCAGGGTTTGGGTGGTAGGCACTTTCCCCTGAGTGCTTTAACTCAGCATAGGGAA
>NW_006787464.1:1302657-1304512 GCF_000442215.2 Lipotes vexillifer
GAAAGAGAAGTTCTCAATGACCCTGAATAGATTGCAGGCTACAAAGTAAAGAATGCAGTGTAATTCTGGATCTGCAAGCTCTGCAGTGAGCCAGGGATTAGCAACACAGTTTTGTTTGTTTGTTTTCTGGTATAGTCATTTAATGGAATGTTACACAGCACTTAAAATGAATTAACTAGAGTTTTCTATATCACTCAATATATCTCAACTGTTGAGGGAAAAAACAAATTATAGAAGCATGTATGATGCCATCTATACAAACTGTAATCATGGCAAGACAATTTTTTTATACATTTATATTATAAAAGGATAGAAGTATGTATGGGAATTATAAATAAATTAAGAATAGTTACCTCTTCAGAGGATAGGAGTGGAATAGAATTGAGAGGGGATGACAGGAGTCTTCAACTGTATATGTAATATTGTATTTCTAAGTCTTGGTGGTATATACATGGGTGTGTGAAAAAGTTTTTTTTTTTAATTTTTAAAATTGAAGTATAATTGACTCACAATATTGTATTAATTTCAGGTGTACAACATAGTAATGATCACCATAAGTCTAGCTACCATCTGTCACTATACAAAGTACAGTGTTATTGACTATATTCCCGATGCTATATACTACATCCCCATGACTTAACTTATTTTCGAATCTGAAATTTGTACCTCTTAATCCCCTTCACCTGTTTTCCCCACTTCACACGCCCCTCTCCTCTGGCAACGCTCAGAGCAACACAGTTTTTAATAAGTGTACTTTCCATCTATGAGGAGAAATGGGAGGAGCTAGAAAAATAAACTCACAAGTAATTAAACGTTGTGTTGAGACAATAATATGCTCAGTGTACAGTTTTGAAAAAGGGAAGGGAACCGAGCAGGGATCCTGAAAGGTGGTGGTGGTGAGAATTTGTACTTATACAGTCAGGGGAACCTGGATTCCCACGAACCCCTTTATCTTTCAGTCCTGTTGAAAATTAAGAAAAAGCAATAGAAGAGGCGCAGCACCATAAGGTGGAGGGCTTCTCAGCTAGAATAAGAGATAAGTGGCCCATAATCCAACCTTCTCCAAAGAGCTGTGTGAAGCAGGCAAGTCCTATCCCTTCTGAGCCTCTTTCCGTAAAGGTAAAATGAAGCGCTTGGACCAGATAGTATTTAATGTCTCTTGCAAATTGTATCCACCAAGAGAACTCTCTGTTCCTGTGAGAAAAATACGAAATGGCCCTTTGAAGTCTAAATTGGCCTTGGTTACCTACAGACCTTGAGGCCCCAAGGATAAAAATAATAGCTATTTATTTAAAGGTTCACGATAGCCTCAGACTCAAAACAGCTTATTGGTTTTTGTCTCTATAGATAAACCAGGGTGTAACGAAGAAAACGCTAGTGCTCGAAAAGTGCTCAAGTTGGTATTAAGCAAGGCAAGGCCAGACAAACAGGATCTTTGGGGCCTCTTCTCTGGTGTCCCCATCCCTACCTCCGCCATAGCCACAGCTACGTAAACGCAGACAGGCACACAAACGCACGCTAGGGTTGGAGAATGTAATGCCAGAGTAAGAGGGTATTCCTTCCTCCTCTACTGACTGTAATTTTCCGAATCCTCTCTCCATCTTCTCCACCCTCACGCAGAGATTCCTTCCGCGCCGTGCTGGACGCGTCCCGAGTGGGCTGTGGGGGAGCGTCTGGGCCCGCGTACCTAGCGGTTGGGCGGAGCCAGGGTCCCAGCCACAGATGGAAGAGAGGAGCGTGGGGCCAGTTCCGGGATTATGCAGATGCTTAGGACCTAGCAGGAGAGCTAGTGGAGCAAAGTCGCGGCTTTCTCTCCGAAAGCCGGTTTGCTTGGCAAGCCTATCAGCGTGATCGG
>NW_006787464.1:1305090-1324080 GCF_000442215.2 Lipotes vexillifer
GGGCGGAGCTCTGCGTGGCGGGGCGGGCTTGGCGCCGTAGATATGGCCACGGACCGGGCCTGGGCGGGGGCAGGGGCCGGGGCAAGAAGCCGGAAGCAGCCGCGGCCCCAGCTCGGGAGACATGGCGGGCGTTAAAGGTACATCCGAGGTCCGCGGCTCGCTGGTCCTGCCGTGGGATCGCCGCCTCGGCTCCGGGATGAGGCTGGAGCTGCGCTTTCAGCGCGTGGGTGGGGAACGGCCTCCCTCAGACCTGCCACCCTTCCCTCCTTTCCCGGTGGGAAGCAGCTTGCCTGCTCCCTTCGCCCCTTGGGGTACGGGTGGAGACGTGTTTGGGGGAACCTCAACCCTTTTTCTGCAAGGATACTGGCCTTCACGTTTCGCCCGGAGTGTCCGGGTCGCTGCAGGCGGAGCCCTCGCCGGGAGCAGTCCCTCCCTGGGAGACCCCGGCTAGCCCCGGGGGCATCACCTCCCCGCTTCCTTCCCAGTTCCTGGGAGCGTCCCCCCACCCCCTCCTCTGCCGAGTTTTAAACTGGGCTTTCACTTCCTGACATGTCCACCCTAATGCCTCTCCTCCCTTTTCCTGCCGCTTCGCCGAGTTTCCCGTTTCTTCCAGAGGAGCCATTGTCTCGGCATTGGGGCACTTAAATCTGTTGTTCCCGATGATTTTTCCAACTAGGCAGAGTTGGCTGCAGGCGGGTGTCAGCGGAAAGCGCCCTGAAATGCTGTATTTGTCTTAATTGTGGAGAGTAGATTAGGTGGAATTTTATCGCTGCTTTCATCAGCGTTTATTCGTTTATGGACAGACAAGAAGGTAGTGTTTGTGCAGGACTTTTTTTAAAATTCAGGTGTAGTTGATTTACAGTATCGTGTTAGTTTCAGGTCTCCAGCACAGCTCTTCATATATATATATATATATATATGTATATTATATATTCTTCAGATTCTCTTCCCTTATAGGTTATTACAAAATATTAAATATAGTTCCCTGTGCTATACAGTAGGTCTTTGAATGGGGCAGTTGATTTAAAAAGGGGTACCAAGAACACCAGTTCCCTCATCTATTTGCCTTCAGAGGAATGGGGAATGGCAGTTGTAGGAGAGGCTATTGGAAGGCTTCCTGTTGGTTTGGTAGGACACCCTTAGATGTCTAATCTTTTGAATAGAGTAGCATAACTCTTTCCACGTGGGAGTTCCTATCCTTGATATTTGTACGCAAAGATCTTCCCTCTCCAGTTAATCAACATGTGCTGTAAACATGCGTATGGGTGTCTTTGTACACATGTGTGTGTTCACTATGAAATTTAGCTGAGTGTGAAACTGTTAGTAGCAGACACATTTTAAAATTATTTCTGGCTGACTTTTATATTCGGCATTAATTTAGTAAACATGATTTACTTGGACAGTGTCCATTGTGAAATATATCCATTTGAAGCCAATGCAGAAAGCAGATGACAAGTATCAGCACTACACTGTGTTTAGTCATGCCCGGAAACTATCACATAATAATGTTTATGTGTGAATGTGTTAGAAATTGTGATACAGTAACAGGGAAGATAGGCTATGAAATGGAAAAGGACTAAGGAAGGGAAGCTTTTTGCAGATTATTCAACTTTTAAAGTGGGACTACTGTATGCCTGAGGCTTGGAATAAAAAGATAAATGAGAAGTTATTGTTGTTTGACAGAGCTGGAAATAATTGTTACTGTTTAAATGTCTGAAGTGTGCTCAGACACAATGGGAGCACAAAGATGGCGTTGTAGGTTGAATGTGTCCCCCAAATAAATATGTTCAAGTTCTAACTCCCCAGTATCTGTGAATTTGACCTTATTTGGGAAATAGGGTCTTTGCAGATGTAATCAAGTTAGGATGATATTGGATTAGTTGGACTCTAACCCAAGGACTAGTGTCCTTATAAGAAAAGGGAAATTAGGACATGGAGACATATAGGAAGAATACCATATGAAGACAGAGGCAGAAATTGGAACGATGCAACTGCAAGCCAGGGAGGACCAACGATTGCAGGAGTTAGGAAGAGGCAAGGAAGGAGTCTTCGAGGGAGCAGGTGTCAAGCCCCTAGAACTGTGAGAGAATAAATTCCTATTCTTCTAAGCCACCCAGTTTGTGGTACATTATTAATAGCAGCCCTAGGAAATTAATACAGATGGGATTATTGAACCCTGCTCCAGGGAGGAAGGGGACCACTTTCGCAAAAGAGGCAATTCTTGACCTGAATCTAAAAAGATCAGTAAGGCTTCACCTGGCAAAGGATGAGGTGAGGGCAGAGTTTATTCCAAGTGGAGAGAACATGTGACGCGGGGCAGAGGTGCGCCTCCAGTGCTAGAACAATGGCAGAGGTGTGCCTCCAGTGCTAGAACAACTCATAGGCTGTGAAAGCAACTGTGAAGGGGTGACACCAGCTTTATGTATTTGAGACATCATTGTCTGCTGTGTGGAGGATGGATTGGCAGAGTCATGAGATGAAGGCAGGCATGAGATGATAAGGGTCTTCACGGGGACAGTAGCTGAGGGCACAAGAGAAGAGGTGGTTGTCTTGGTCCTTTAGGACTGCTAGGACAAAAATACCATAACCTGGGTGGCTTAAATGACATTTATTTCCTAGTTCTAGAGGCTGGAATCTCCAAAATCAAGGTGCCAACAGATTTGTTGTCTGGTGAAGACTTGCTTCCTGGTTCCTAGACAGCCATCTTTTTGCTGTGTCCTCACATGGCAGAAGGGGCAAGGAAGCTCTATGGAGTCCCTTTTTTAAGGGTACTAATCCCATTCACGAGGGCTCCACCTTCATGACCTAATCACCTCCTAACACCATCTCGTTGGACTTTAGGATTTAATATATGAATTTGGGGGGAGGGACACAATCATTCAGTCTTTTTTTTAAAAAAAATTTATTTATTTATTTATTTTTGGCTGAGTTGGGTCTTTGTTGCTGTGCGTGGGCTTTCTCTAGTTGCGGTGAGCGGGGGCTACTCTTTGTTACGGTGCGCAGGCTTCTTGTTGCGGTGGCTTCTCTTGTTGCAGAGCACCGGCTCTAGGCCCGCGGGCTTCAGTAGTTGTGGCCTGTGAGCTCTAGAGTGCAGGCTAAGTAGTTGTGGTGAATGGGCTTAGTTGTTCCGTGGCATGTGGGATCTTCCTGGCCCAGGGCTCGAACTCATGTCCCCTGCATTGGCAGGTGGATTCTTAACCACTGCATCACCAGGGAAGCCCAATCACTCAGTCTTTAGCAGTGTGTTTGAGTGAGGCCTGGGAGACTGAGTCACCTTGACTTACTGATTTTCTAGAAAACAGAGTGTAGGGTTGGTGTCGGTTTTTGAAGATAGAGCCTTCAAACGGAAGAAGTGTGTGTTTGGGAGGAGAAGGTGGGGATGTTTCAGTTTTACACATGTTGCAGCTGAGGTCCCTGTTGGCTACCCACAGAAGTCCAGATTGGAGTTGGAGGTGCAGGCCAAGCTCTTAGAACCTACTCTGGGCTGCAGCATCAGATGTAGCTGGGTCCTTGTGGTACCAGGGAGCTTTGGGTTGAATGCAATGTCCCAGCAAGAGTGTGAAGTGACAAGAGAGATGAAATTCTATTCCAAGTTTAAGAGATGGCCGAGGATGCAATTCGTGAAAAAGAAAAAGGGGGGTAAAGAGCATCCACTGGCAATATAGTTGTGACCTTTGAGTGACTGGTGTCCCAGAACAGAAGGAAGAGATCTATGATTCCTGGCTTTGAATGGTCTCACGGAGGACAGAGTAGTGCAGATGATCAGGCACAGGCAGGGGACAAAGCCAATGAGGAAAAGATCGTCTGTAATGAAACAATATGGGACAAGTTACTTTTGTACATTTTTTTTTCCAAAAGTGACATGTGCTAAATGGAAAAATATATAAAACTGACAGTGCTTCCTTGTCCCCTACCGTCTGTATACTCCCAGATGTTTTAAAATCACCTTGGTATCTTCCTATAAAAGTCTCCTCAAATTGCCTTTAAAGTAAAAGGAAGCAATCAAAATGTTAATTAGTTTAGTCAGTGACTAATTTTGAGTATTATGGGTTTTTTTCAGAGGAGTATTTGGATAATTCAGTGTCCTGTGCTTTTGATTGCTACCTTTACCAAAGCACATCCAAGCACTTTACATAGATTATCTCATTTGATTCCCATAAACTCCCTAATAAGGTGGCACCACTATTCGCATTTTACAGGTGAAAAATCGGATTTAAAGAGGTTCACCTTCTGCCCAAGGTCACACAACCAGTCAGTGACAGAGTTAAGATTTGAACCCATGTTGGTGACTCAGAGCTCAAGATTTTTTAACAACTCACATTCCGTCTCCCACTCAGCGGTGGACAAAACAAGCATGTTCCTGCCTCCTCAAAGATTAGTGTAACAGAGGCAGGGAATAAATATTCAGGGGACACTAATTGGGAAGCACCAATCTTCAAATACTTGAAGCACTGTGGTGCGGAGGGCACAGTGATCAAAGGGTATATATTGCTAGGAGGCAGTTTGGGGTTCAATTTAAGCAAAAAGGGTTTTCAGCATTTAAAGACTATCAGAATGAAATGACCTGCCTCAGTGGTAGTGAGTTTCCCTTCAGTGGAGTTGTATCGACTGGCTGGCTGGCTCTTGGGACAAATATAGAGGGAATTCATATGTTAGATAGGGGTTGAGTACTGGAAAGGCTCTTTCGCCACCTGATGATTTAAAAATGATGCACATAGGTGGTCATTTGCTAGTCAAATGTAACATTAACCAATGAAATAAGTAAATCACTGCATTCTTTTTTTTATTAAAACATTTAAAATCGAGATATAATTCACGTGACATAAAATTAACCTTTTTAAAGTGTAAAATTCCTTGCGTTTTGGTATATTCAAGAGATTGTGAAACCATTACTACTTTCTAATTCCAGGACGTTTCATCAACCCCAAAAGAGTGCCTCCCCATTCCCCTCCCCCCTCCCTCAGTCCCTGACAACCACTGGACCTATAACTCTTGGTTTTATTTTTCACAGCTCTTGTGGCATTATCCTTCAGTGGGGCTATTGGGCTGACTTTTCTTATGCTGGGATGTGCCTTAGAGGATTATGGGTAAGTTATCATTTCCAAAAGAACTATTTTTTGTGTGTCTTTGTCACTGTTAGTATGGGTATTAGGGAGTTTGGTCAGTTTAGCACCAAGCTCTAACCGATGAGTTAATGAAGTCCAAATTATGAACCCAGTCCCTTCCTGGGTCACTTGTATTTGTGCAGACAAAAGCTCTGTTTAAAACTGATGTATTCATTTAATGAGCATTTATTGAAAACCTCCTCTGGACTAGCTGGTGACACAAGAATGAAGAGACACAGTCCTGTCCTCAAGCAGTTTACAGTTCTAGTTATGAGTGAGAGACAGGTAAACAGTCCAGTCAGTAAGCTGACAGATCTAGTAGAGAGTGTACAAAGTACAGTGAGAGCTTTGAGAAAGTAAATCTGAGTTTCCCTGGGAGAGTCAGGGAGGGCTGCATAGAAGAGGTTGTCTTTAAGCTGAGACTTGGTGGATAAATAAGCTTATCAGGCTTGATGAGTCAGGGGAGGGCATTCAGGCAGAGGGAGTGTTTAAGGAACAGAAAGGCTGGTGTGGCTACAGATTGAACGAATGAAGGGAACATGGCACAGAATGAATGGAAGAAATTGGCCAAATCATGTGAGGCTTTGTAGGCCAGGGCAAGGAATCTGGGTTTTATTCCAAGCAAGTGAAAGTTTCCACCTGTGTGCATTCAAAAGATCTCTATTGAATGTGCAAGGCACTGTGCTATGTTCTATAGGGAAAGCAAAGATGACTAAGTTAAGATTCTGTCCCTAAAGAAATGACAGCTCAATAATACAGAAAACAATAAAGATTCTAGATTTTACATTGTGTAGTTGTTTCTTAACACAATATAAGTTATCTACAGATTAATGGACTAGTAATTTTTAATGATCGCTACTTGTTAGCTGTTCCTGGTAGAAATCACCTCATGTATTAATAGTGACAAATGAAAATAATCGTTGACCTAGGCATTTAAAGTAATATTAACCTTGAAACAGTAATATATCTTTAATTATGATGTAACTGTAACTTTTCCTTTTGGGTTTCTTCTGGGTGCACCCAACAGTGTTTACTGGCCCTTGTTTGTCCTGATATTCCATGCCATCTCTCCCATCCCCTATTTCATTGCCAAACGAGCAACATATGACTCCGATGCAACAAGTAGTGCCTGTCGGGAACTGGCTTATTTTTTCACTACCGGAATTGTTGTTTCTGCCTTTGGATTTCCTGTTATTCTTGCTCGTGTGGCCGTGGTAAGTTTTGTTGTCTATTGTTTTGCCCAGTTATTGCTGAGTTTACTCCACAGGCCTGCGTCTGGAACCACAAATTTCATTTCCCCTGCTTTGACTTAATCCTCAAGGCCAGGCATACTTTTAGTTTCTCTATTCCCCCAATTTAGAGCCATCTGTCAGTATCTTGCCCCTGTTTGCAGAATGCTTTCTTTGTTTCTCTTACAACTTTTAGCCAGGCCAAGTGATTTCTTGCTTTTTCTACTGTAAGCTATTTTCTAGAATTGTTCTGGAATCCTTACCTTTTATTGTAGGGCCATCCAGAGACTACTGTAGCAATACTCTGCTAGTTCCAAAGTCAACATCAAAAGGGGTCCTGATCACCTAATTCCAGTGTGTGTGTGTGTGTGTGTGTGTGTGTGTGTGTGTGTGTGTGTGTGTGTGTGTGTGTGGTTCGGGGGGGTTGTTCCCCACACCACTGAGGAGCAATTCTTCCACACCAGCTGGGTGTCCTACAGTTGTGCTCAATTCTGACTCTGTCTACCTAGAGATAACAGCAGATTCCACTGGTTCAGGGCTCAGTCCCGCAAGACTGCCTCCCTCTTCAGATGACAGTCACAGGTTCAGCTTGTTACGTGTGCTTCTGACTGACTGGCTATAAATCAGGGATTCCCACGACCCCCTCCTTGGGTTTGATTAATTTGTTAGAACTCAGGGAACCCATTTACTCACTGGATTCCCAGTTTGTTGTAAAAGGGTATAACAGAAGCAGCCAGATGGTAGAGATGCATAGGGCAAGGTGTGGGGGAAGACCATGGAGCTCCCATGACATCTCTGAGGGTACCACTTTCCCCAAAGCAGCAAATCATCAACCTGGAAGTTCTCCGAATCCTATCCTTTTGAGTTTTTATGAAGGCTTCGTTACATAGTCGTGATGGATCAAACCATTGGCTATTGGAGATCGAGTCAACCTCCAGCCCCCTAGCCCCCTCTCCCTGGAGGTTGGGGGTGGGACTGAAAGTTCTGTCTAGTCACATGGTTGTCTCCTTCTGCAACCGGCTTCCATCCTTAGGTGCTTTCCAAAGTTACCTCATTCACATAAAAAAAGTCACCTTTACCACTCTCATCACTTAGGAAATTCCAAGGGTTTTAGAAGCTCTGTGCAAGAAATGGGGACAAAGACCAAATTCTTACTATAAATCACAACATATCAAATTCTTCTCCTGCAAATAGGATCATAGATACAATCCTCAACACAATAGGCATATATTGAGGGACAACTGTACAGCTACTAGAAGATACAGTGAATAAGATGACATCTTCATATTGTTGAAGAAAAAACTTAATCAATCATCGACATAAAAAAGAAATGGAAAATTTTATTTGAGCCGACCTAAGGATTATAACCCAGGAGACGACTGTTCCACATGTTAGAGATCAAAGCACAGTTACATAAGTTTTAGAGACAAATGGTTATATGTCAAATGACATACTACTGACAGTTTATGCAATCCAGATTGGCATGTATAAAGTAAGTAGTGGGTCATGGGTAATCGTGGCCCCTTACAGGATTAAGAAGGAAGGTTATCTCCTAAGCAGTTGTGACCCTTTATGAGATTAAAAAGGAAAGTTATCTCCGAAGGAAGTCTGGTTAATGCAGATGCACAGTACACACTGAAGGGGAGGGAGGAGGCCCAAACAGGCAGAGAAAAATTTTATGTTTAATTTTTTTCTTGTCTTGACATAAAATATGCACTTTATTTCATCGATATCAAATGTAAAATTTTTCTTTTTGTCTCTGAAATACACATTATGGGTATAATTTATTCAGTTCTTTGACATTCACTGTCTTTCATACTATTTGCTTTTATTTCCCCCAATTACATACTGTTTCAACTTCATGAAACTCTTACTTGGGGCATTGACTATCAGATCTGCACAAGTGTTATTTATTCATGCAGTAAACATCTTTGGAGCATATGCTATTTATAGGACACTAAGAATAAGAACCAGATACTGTCTCTGTTCTCAAAGAGCACAGAAACTAGCCTGATGGGCAAGTGTACTATAAATATACCAAGCGTGGTCATTAAAACATGATCAGAATGCCATAGGAGCACCGAGAAGAGAGAAATTACAACTGGCATTTGATGTGGCCTCTAAGGATAAATGATGTTTTGTGTACAGTAGGGAAGGCTATTGTATGGAATGGCACCCAAGTGCAAAAATGCAGTATGTGGAATAAAGAGCAGTCCAATATGATGGAGCAAAAAGGGAGTGGTTGAGATTGAGGATAGAAAGGCTGGGGAAGCCTGACTGGGAAGGGTCTGGAATGCCAGGCCAGTTTGAACTCTGTCTAGATAACAGAAGCGTGGAAGTCTTTTGTTTTTTGGTTTTTTTAAATTTATTTTGGGCTGTGTTGGGTCTTCGTTGCTGCACGTGGGCTTTTCTCTAGTTGCGGCCAGCAGGGGCCACTCTTCATTGCAGTGTGTGGGCTTCTCATTGCAGTGGCTTCTCTTGTTGCGGAGCACGGGCTCTAAGAGCGCGGGCTTCAGTAGTTGCAGCACGTGGGCTTAGTAGTTGCGGCACATGGGCTTCAGTAGTTGTGGTGCACAGGCTCAGTTGCTCCGCGGCATGTGGTATCTTCCTGGACCAGGGATCGAACCCGTCCCTGCGTTGGCAGGCAAGATTCTTAACCACTGCGGCATCAGGGAAGTCCACATGGAAGGTTGTAGATGTCATATTTTCATTATCTTATTCTTCTTGTGCCTTAGACTAGTACTTCTTAAATTTTGCCCTAAAGATTTCTATTTTTACCTTTCAAATACTGCATCACGTTTTATGAGGAAACTTTCACTGATGTTTTCTATTTGTTAAATTAAAACAAAAAATGCCCACTAGAGGGTACTCTCATCCCCAACTGTGCCTCTGGAAAACTATCTGCCCTGCTGGAAAGCTCTTTATTTGCATGCAGAGTATTATTTAAAACCTTTTCTTGCCTAGAAAAGAAACAAATCAATCCGTAACTCTCCAATTCCTATTTTCATGAAAGAAGGCAATACATACAGAACTTTCAGTACCTAATATTGTAATTGGACCCTTTGTAATCTTGCTTCATGTATTTTACTTAAGGCAGTCATTGTCTACTGAAAACAAGTAGAGAAATATGTCTAATGGGGAAAACGTTAAGGATGATACCAGACTTAATTGATGAGCATCATGAAATAATTAGACTAATTACTGAACAGTTCACTCTCTCCTGTCTATTAGATTATTAAGCCTTTTAGCAGTTTTATGTAATATTTCCTTGGATGTTTCTAAAGCAGAAAGTAACAGATTTGCAAAGAGTACAGTATAAAGAAAGTAAAGATTTAATCCTCTTTTTTTGTGTTTCAGATCAAGTGGGGAGCCTGTGGCCTGGTGCTGGCAGGCAATGCAGTGATTTTCCTTACAATTCAAGGTTTTTTCCTTGTATTTGGAAGAGGAGATGATTTTAGCTGGGAGCAGTGGTAGCATGTGCTTTATTCTGATAAAATGCATTTAATTTCTTAGAATTCATACTGTATGTATATGTGTGCACATGTGGCCTTTTACTATGAAATTTAATATACTGTTTCTTTATACCTTTGTAATCATGTTCACTTTAAGGAGGACTACGTGGGGAAAAGGTTAGTTTTATTCCCAGCCAGTAGACCTCTCCATTTACTCAAGTTGAATTATGTTATTTGTTTAGCTTTTCATAGAGTCATGGTGCTCTCAGAAAATATGTTAACTCAGTCTTGTAGACAGCTGCTCACTCAGTGTGCTGCATCTCCACCTTTGGCCCAGGGATGTGCTTCAGTGGGCACATAGCACTGGGGCTGTCTCAGCTCTGCCCAGGACTTCCAAGATATACTTGTGGCCCAGAGAGACAGAGGCGGCTCCCTCTTTATGTTGCGGACTCTTGCTTCTCCAAGTGTGGTCCACAGACCAAGAGCAACAGCATCTCGAAGCGTGGTGCATAGGAGCTTATTACAAATGCAGCGTCTGGGGCCCCGTCCTCAACCTAATTCATTTTGATGAGACCCCAAGTGAAACGCAGGCACATTAAAGTCTGAGAAGCGCTGTCATGAAGGAAGAAGCATTGCCTTCCCCTTGGCTGAACCCCTTAGCCTCTCTGGGCATTATTAGCTGCTTGTAAAAACTGTTTCCCCTGCCCCTCGTGTTGAGGCCTACTTCAGACTGTCCTTGGAATTTGTGAAATGTCCAAACCTATACTTTATAGGCTGTTCCTCACATCTGTGAAGTGTACTCAGTAGGGAACAGCTATGGCTTCATATTCTCTGAAAGGCAGTGGCTGCCTTCACAGTGCTGGGGGGACAGATCCCTCACTGGGAGGCAGGGGAGGGAAGGCTGGGCTGGAACCGGCCCCTGCTTTAGCAGGATGGGGAAGAATGGATAAGTAATGCCATTTAATTTCCCTTCATAATCTGACATTTTTCCCCAGTTCCTTCCCTGTGCTGCTGCCCACCCACCTTCACCAGCCCCCCCAAACACACTCACTCCCAGCAGTTCTGATTTGCCCTATCTTCTTCATGGCCCGGCTTCTCCTTTCTACAGAGACATGGAGCCTAGTAAGCAAGCAGAGGGTGAGCTGCTTCATTTTATTTACATGTGATGTACTTGTCTTTCATGTCCTGTAGGACTTTTAAAATATATATATATATATATATGTATGTATGTATGTATATATATATATATATATATATATATAAAACACTTTATGCCACTTTTAAATGAATCATTGAGAATTCATGTCATGCTGGGTCCTGTAATCACAGGTTTTCTAGCTCAACTTTTTGTCCAAGACCTTATGGAGTTGGAGAAAGGGAAAGGCGGGAACTAGAACCACGTGATTAGAACATAAGCAATGATTTTAAAGCATTGTTAATGTGTGATAACTGACATACATTCAAAACACTGAAACCCTGAAGTTTGTAACCCCTTCATATTTTTGCGATATGTGGGCCTCTCACTGCCGTGGCCTCTCCCGTTGCGGAGCACAGGCTCTGGACGCGCAGGCTCAGCGGCCATGGCTCACGGGCCCAGCCGCTCTGCGGCATGTGGGATCTTCCCAGACCGGGGCATGAACCCGTGTCCCCTGCATCGGCAGGTGGACGCGCAACCACTGCGCCACCAGGGAAGCCCATCTAGCTCAACTTTTTGTCCAAGGCCTATCGAGAAAGGGAAATATGGGAACTAGAACCACGTGATTAGAATGTAAGCAGTGATTTTAAAGCATTCTTAATGTGTGATAACAGACATACATTCAAAACACTGAAACCTTGAAGTTTGTAACCCCTTCATATTCTGGAATGATGCTGGGAGCAGGAGAAGACAAGAGTGATACCTAAAAGGATAATATGCAAAGCGATATTTCAGCCTTATGCATGATTTTATGTTTTCAGTGTACTATGTACGTATAGAACTGTTAAAGTTGTTATTTCCAGTATTTATATTAGAAAAATTATATAGACACTTTATAATTTTAACCAGCATTTTTAATAACACACTTACTGTATTATAATAAATTTTACTTTTAACAGAAAAGAAAAGCTTAATTTTAAAAGTTTTTATTCTGATGTCACCTTGCTTAAAAGGTAACAAAAATATGAAAATTTCTTTGTGTTCTGAAATGTGCAGTTGTGAGCAATAATCTGTCCTGCATTAGAATAATAGCAGGAAGTTACCATTTTGGATGTGTAGTTGGCTTGAAATAGCTTTTCTTTTCCTAAGATGGAGATACTGTTTAATTTATACTATCTTTTGCAAAAGTGCCCGTGTTGCTTACACACATTTTAAACAACCAAGGTAGCCTTAATATGTAGCCCTAAAGCATTGCCTCTTGATTATATTTCCAGAATGATATAAAGCACTTGCATATAGAATATTTGTAGTTATTCCCTACTAATGGAATGGTTTATCGAAGTGATAGATTATTGGATTTGCTATATGTATGAAACAGAGACATTTATTCTGCAGCACCTAGTATCATTTAAGTAATAAATGTCAGTAGGGAGTATTGCTGTATATGAATGTACGGTACAAAAGTTTCATCTCGGTAACACAAATGTTGGGCTTTTTTTTTGCGGTACGCGGGCCTCTCACTGTTGTGGCCTCTCCTGTTGCGGAGCACAGGCTCCGGACGCGCAGGCTCAGCGGCCATGGCTCACGGGCCCAGCCGCTCTGCAGATGTGGGATCTTCCTGGCCCGGGGCACGAACACGTGTCCCCTGCATCGGCAGGCGGGCTCTCAACCACTGCGCCACCAGGGAAGCCCAATGTTGGGCATTTTTTAATTCCTTATAAAAGGTTCATTTGTTTTCTATACACCATAGAATATATTTTGGAGATTCAAAGCACGTTGATTACATTCTAAAACTGAGAATGCACATAAAGAATTGCCCAGAAGTGAGTAATCTTATGAAGAGATTCTCTATCATGTTCCAAACAACTGGCTTATACTTTGAAACACTTTTCCCACAGAAACAGTAGCATGCTACCATGGGTTACGAGGCCAAGCCTTCTGAGGAAGGCTAAACCCTAACATAGCTGACCTTTAATACTCAAGGAACCTGCCTGAGTTTTGGATCTTGGCAACAGGGTAGTGTCAACAGTTTGAAGGAAGGTAAGTGGAAATTTCCACCTCCTTTCCTAAGAACAAGGTCTTTCTTGCTTCAATTTTTGCAGCCCTCACTATCCCCTAATGCCCTTGGGGTCCATTAAACCTGTGATGTTTGCTGGCCTCCTCTCCTGACTCAGAGGCCTCCTCTTAGTCTGCCCCACCTCCCGGGGTTCTTCATATTCCTAAATCACCCGCCTTTCTACTGCTACCAATCAGTTTTCTTAGTAAAGCTGATATCTTGTGATGTTTAAAGAGAAAGCAGTCGGTTCATACTCTTTCCCAGAAATAATGAATGGCTGTGATCATCTTCCCCACATCTGGAACGCATCCATACCTGCCTCGTGCAGTTATCTTGCAGGGCTGCAGCTGCATTTTTTTCTGTTGTGGCCTCCCCCGTTGCGGAGCACAGGATCCGGACGCGCAGGCTTAGCGGCCATGGCCCACGGGCCAAGCCGCTCTGCGGCATGTGGGATCTTCCCGGACCGGGGCACGAACACGTGTCCCCTGCATCAGCAGGCGGGCTCTCAACCACTGCACCACCAGGGAAGCCCTGCAGCTGCATTTTTACAAGGGCATGCCTTGGAACCCATTTGCAGAAATGGCAATGTTCCACAGTAAAGTGAAAAAAGCATTCCAGCGGTTTATAGAAGGACAGTAATATTTTCGGCCAGGAGCAAGCCTATCACACTTCATCCCTTCCTCACGGTGAGTTCTCAGCTGGTCCTACATTTCATAGTTGTTTCTTTTCCTCCACTTATGAACCCACAGATTTTTCTTACAGTCCTCAGGAAGTCTTTACCACTGAGGTATCTTCTTGGTGAAGACTCTTCTAGAGAGTGAAATGTTTCATGAAGTTAATAGCATTCCTTAGGCTCTCAGAGAAATGCTTAGGAGATGTCACAAAAATGCCTTTTTGAAGTTTGCAAAATTCAGGTTTTGCACCATAATTTAACCAAAATATTATGAGGATGCTAGCATTTTCCAAGCATAGTAATTAGTTCACAACTGGGAAATATTATTCCTGTAGATGAATATAAGTTCTGCATTTAAATGTCATTTTTGCCATTCTGCCTCATGAAGTACCTTATTTGCAAAAATCTCAGTGTGTAACTCATGAGTTACAATCTGCTTTCATGTGGCCATGTTCCTGGAGTAGAGCAGTGACATGTGACCCCAAACACACTGTGCAAGGTCCCCAAGATTGCTTTAGAATGCAATTAATGTACATACGATGGGGATGATTTTCTTTCTTTTTTTTTCTTCCTCCAGCTAGGCCACCAGAGGGTGATTTCCTTTAAAATCAAGCTTGTCATTTATACTTGAACAAAGACTTTTATGTACATTATTAAACTAAAACTTTTATATTTTACTTTGGGATGCATTATATTTGGAAAGGAGACCAGTAGATTTCTTTCCCCAGTGTTTTTGTTTGGATAATCTTAATTAAACGTGGAGAATTTGTCTAGTTTTGAGCCCATATTTATTGTGGTTGATAGAAGTAATCCAAGAATGTGTGTAACCGGGAGGAATCGAGTCCCTAGTTACAGCTTTGCTAACATCCCAGGGTTGAAGGTGGTTGTGTGGGACATGGTTAATCAAAAATTTGCTGTTTTGGGAAAGAGAGAAAAAGTCAACACTTTAAAAAAGTGCTGTACATATTCTGAAGAGTCATTTTGTGCACTATAGTGAAGAATGCACACATGTAAAGTACTGCTTAAGGAGTAACGTGTCCTCCTTATACACAGAGCATTTGGGGAAGATCTGATGTTTTACAGGTGGATTGAGGCAGTTAGTTAGATTATAAAGAAACTGAGCTAGATATTTCGTTGTATTGCCCAACTAAGTGTAAAGTTAAATTCTTAGTAGAAATTTGGTTATACCAACATCACTGTAAAATGCCCATAAGAAAAAATAGTTCCCAAGGAAGCTTCTGTGGTCCAAGGGCTTGTATATAAGAATTTTCATTTAGAAAAAGCATGCTGGATGCATCGAGAGACCTTGTCTGGGGCTGAGAATGGATGTGTCTGGAGAAATCATGTACCTGTTATTTAAACATAGCACCTTCTGTCTTGAGATTTTTTAAAAAAATACCTGCCTATCTTTTGGGTCAGCTAAATGTAAATAAAAAGGTATTATCTGCTATCCAGTAATCATACCTGGCAAGTTATTTTCTTCTTTTCTTCCTACAATGGCTCTTTAAAATTTCCATTTAGGTTATCAGTCAAGTTTCATCCTCCTTTGTTTTTGCTGAAGTAGGAAACAAATGTCTGTTTTTTAAAAAAGAAAGGTGCAAAGAATTAAAATTTCCAGCCTTTCCCCACGTTTTTTAAAAGTGTAACTTTGTAGAAAATGAATTTCAGTTCATTCCCCTGTAGTCACCTGGCATAGTGCAAAATTAATCGATGACCATTTTGAAACAAGGATTCATCTTCAATACAGGGCATGTAGGCAAAGTGGTCTTAATCTTGAGATTACTCACTTGGGAAAGAACACAACTGAAGACATGGCACATAGTAGCCCTTCACTGTTGACTTATCTCTTTGTCAAAACTGGATAAATTTTTAAAATATTTATTTATTTATTTTATTTTGGCTGCGCCGGACCTCAGTTGAGACACGCAGGATCTTTTTAGTTGTGGCCTGTGGACTTCTGAGTTGCGGCATGCGGACTCTTACTTGCAGCATGCATGTGGGATCTATTTCCCCGAGCTGGGATTGAACCTGAGCCCCCCTGCCTTGGGAGCGTGGAGTCTTATCCACTGGACCACCAGGGAAGTCCCGAAATTGGATACTTATAGCTGTTTCTCACACTTCCAAATTAATTATTAGATATTATTTTTTTTACTAGATATTATTAAATCAAAAGTTGCTCATTCATTTTTTTTGTCCTCAGAATAATTAAACAATAAAACCATCAATTCAACCTTAGCTAGATAATTATTTCATTTAATAATTTAAAGCATAAATGCACATCCATGCTTCTGCCTCAGTACTTTCATGTCCAGTGCAGTTGAGAAACAAATTTAATCACCATATTCTGTAAAGTTTCATGATTCTTATAGCCCTGACCTCCCAAAACTGTATGCTTGTTCCTCTGACAAATCCAGAATTCTCCAGCGCTTCTAACCATCACTCCTACAGCCTCACCATCTGCGCTTCCTTGGCGATGCTCTTGCTGAAATCCACTTGCTGCTGATGGAATTGAGTCGAATGAAATTTAAATGTAGGTTTTAATTGGATGATTGATTTACTCAAGGTACCACACTTAGTATTTGCCATGGGGTCTTACAGTGGTACCTAAGCTGATGCTCTATAGCCCACGTCCCCACAGTGTGCTATGGAGTACCTCTGTGATCTACCCACTTTGCCTGTGCATGTCTCTCATGTCATGGAGGTTTCCTGTCACTCTGAGAGCACCTAGCTAAAGGCTCTGAAACAGAGGGTCCCCACCAAACACTGGCATCAACATTTATCTCCCTTTTTCTGCAGCTTGTCAATAAGGGGAAGTTGAAGGTTGTGGGGCAGATACACAGGCTGTTTGAAGATGGGACTTTTTGGACCCATCTTTGAGGGATGAATTCGAGGTGTCACATAAAACATTTATGAGCGCTAATTAGTGGCATAAGTCGCTACAGGATTGATACCCTTCCCACAAACCTAAGTTGAAGTTTAGTTAATAGAAAATTATAACACACATATATGTAAAACATACATCAAAGAGTCAACTTTTCATTTATTCAACAAAAACCTTTCCTATTCTGTATCTACACTCACTGACTTGCTTATCTCATGCTGCCTCATGGCTTTACCTTTTCTAGGCAGCTGACTCACACGTTAATCTCCAGCCCGGACTTCTCTAAATCCCAGAATTGTATATCTGACTGCCAACATCATCTCTCCACTTGGATGCCTAATAGGTATCTCAAACTTAGCACGTCCAGAATCAAAACTCCTGACACTTCCTATTATTCCCGGTTTTCCAGAACAAAAGACCTGGAGTGTTTTAGAACACCTCATTACTGCACATCCCCCAGGCACTCCATCAGGAAATCGTGTTGCTTCTAGCTTCAAATGTATCTGGAATCAAAGCACTTCTCATACCTTTGCTGCTACTAGTGGTTCAAGACAGTATGGTCTTACTTGGGTTATTGCACTAACCTCCTAACTGGTTCCCTGCTTTTGCCCTTTTCCCGCTTAAGGCTAGTTTCAACAGAGCAGCATGACTGAGCCTGTAAAATGTAAATCAGATCATGTCACCCCTCTGCTCCACTGATGTCTCATCCCACTTCAATAGTAAAATGACAACCCAGTTGAAAAACAGACACAGGTTCTGAATAGTCATTTCTCCAAAGATGTGCAAATGGCCAATAAGCACATGAAAAGATGCTCAACGTCATTAGACATCAGGGAAATGGAAATCCAAACCAGTATGAGCTTCACATCCACTAGGATAGCTAGAATCAAAAAGACAAACAATAACAAGTGTTAGCAAGGATAGGATAAAGTCAGAGCCCTTGTAAATTGCTGGTGGGGATATAAAATGGTGTGGCCACTATAGAAAATTTTGGAAGTTCTTCAAGATGTTAAACATTGAGTTACCATACAACCCAGCAAATCCATTCCTAGGCACATACCCAAGAGAGATGACAACATATATCACACAAAAACTTGAATACAAATGTTCATAGCAGCTTTATTCATAGTAGCCCAAATTGGAAAGTAGAAACAATCCAAATGTCTATCAACTGATGAATGGATAATGTGGTCTATCCATACAATGGAATATTTTTCAGCCATAAAAAGAGATGAAGTGTCGATAAATGCTATAACATGTATGAACCTCGAAAACATCATGTTAAGTGGGAAAAGAAAGTCACAAAACCCCATGTATTATATAATTCTATTTATATGAAATGTCCAGAATAAACAGAAATAGAGTGTAGATATGTAGTTGCCAGGGACTGAGGGAAGGGGTAATGAAGAATGACTGCTCATGGGTATGGGTTTCTTTTTGTGGTGATGAAAATGATTTGGAATTAGCGGTGATGATTGCACAGCTTTTGAATATACTACAAGTCATTGGGCTGTACACTTTAAAAACGTGAATTGTGTAGTAGGTAAATTTCATCTTAATAAAAAAAACAAAAAGTCAAACAAACAAACAAAAAGAGGAAATAACTTGAATGTCTATCAACTGAAAAGTGTGGTTCAAACTTATCTTAGGTGATAAAAATGTTCTAGATTGATTGTGATAATGTTTGCACAACTCTTTGACTATGCTAAAAACTACTGAACTGCACACTTTAAATGGGTATTATGGTATGTGAATTGCATTTTAATAAATCTGCAAAGCATAATGAATGAGTGAATGAACTCTTTGAACTACAAAAAAAGTAAAAGTGTCAATTATTCCCAGGCTTACCTTTAGGAATACCTTTAGAAATCCAGCCAATACCAAAATAATTCAAATTTTGAGCTTTAATTTACCAGCACTGTCATTTTTCTAGACTTAATAATATTTATCAGGTTTTTAAAATTTGAAATTTGAAATTTGGGGGGGAAAACACCTCTTTTTTAAGGAGAACCCCCAAATTGTGTGTCAGGATCCATAAAATGTAGGACTGTCCCTGGCCAGAGCAGTGATCAAAACAGACAAAAATACTTGCCATATAGAACTGGTATTTCAGTGGGAAAAGAAAAATAAAAACTAGATAAGAAAATAAAATACATGATATGACAGGTGCCATGGGGGAAAATATAGAAGGGAAGGGGAATAAGTAGTATGTGGGTCCTTGCAATTTTAGATTGGGTGGCATAGGCTTCACTGTGAAAAAAAGCATTTGAGTTCAGACCCAAAAGAGATGAGAAGACAGAGCTGTGTGGATGTGAGGCACAAGTCAATCTTTGTGGACATCCTTAATTAGCTCTTTTAAGATGCTTTTCTAGAAGAGCAACGTTGGATAGAAGAGTGAACACATTTTTCATGGTGCCAAATCATCTTCCTGCTCAGCAGTTCTTGAGAATACTCTTTCC
>NW_006787464.1:1324090-1337849 GCF_000442215.2 Lipotes vexillifer
ACGAAAAAACATGTTTTCATATTTTAAAAGAATTGCTAATTTGTTAAAAAAAAAAAAAACCACTCTAACCTCATTGTTATTTTTAATTGAATGCATGTTTGAAAGCTGGTGATATTGAATTCTTTTTCATACCTTTTCCTAAAACCATTCGCTCTCTTATGAATTGCCTACATACCTTTTAGGACATTTATCCTTTTTTATTGATTTGTAAGAGTTCTTTACATATTAAGATTATAAACACTTCCTTTAATTTTACAAATATATATATTTTAATCAGATAATATCAGATAACAGACTAGCAAAAGGTAGTAATATGATTTCCCTACCTGCAGAATTTTCTGAGTTTTGTGTAGCAAATATATTAATTTTTTCTAAAAATCTGAATTTGTATGTATTCTTAGAAATGTCTTCTCTACTCTAAGAGAAGAAAAATATTTTCTCCTAGATCTGTTATGGATTCGTTGACAGAACATTTATCTTCCATTCACTTAGAACTTACTTGCGTAAATGATATCAGGCAAGAGTATTTCCCCTGGTGTTTTTAGCCAGGTAGCTCAGCTGGCTAGTAAGTTGGTTAAATAATTTAATTTCAAATATCTACTTTAACATATAGTAAAAGTTTATAGCCACCTAGTTTATTTCTAATTTTTCTCTTCTTTTTGACTTATCTATTCCTGAACTGGTACTACATTAAAAAAATGTGTAGCTTTATAATAAGAACACTTTTAAATTTGGTAGAATAAGTTCACACTAATTTTTCTTCCATTTTTTGTAAAAACATCTTTATTGGAGTATAAATGCTTTACAATGGTGTGTCAGTTTCTGCTGTATAACAAAGTGAATCAGCCATACATATACATATATCCCCATATCTCCTCCCTCTTGCGTCTCCCTCCCTCCCACCCTCCCTATCCCACCCCTCCAGGTGGTCACAAAGCACCAAGCTGATCTCCCTGTGCTATGCGGCTGCTTCCCACTAGCTATCTACCTTACGTTTCGTAGTATATATATGTCCATGCCTCTCTCTCGCTTTGTCACAGCTTACCCTTCCTGCTCCCCTTATCCTCAAGTCCATTCTCTAGTAGATCTGTGTCTTTATTCCTGTCTTACCCCTAGGTTCTTCATGACATTTTTTTTTCTTAAATTCCATATATATGTGTTAGCATATGGTATTTGTCTTTCTCTTTCTGACTTACTTCGCTCTATATGACAGACTCTAGGTCCATCCACCTCACTACAAATAACTCAATTTCATTTCTTTTTATGGCTGAGTAATATTCCATTGTATATATGTGCCACATCTTCTTTATCCATTCATCTGTCGATGGACACTTAGGTTGTCCTAAGTCCTGGCCTGTCCTGGCTATTGTAAATAGTGCTGCAATGAACATTGTGGTACATGACTCTTTTTGAATTAAGGTTTTCTCAGGGTATATGCCCAGTAGTGGGATTGCTGGGTCATATAGTAGTTCTATTTTCAGTTTTTTAAGGAAGCGCCACACTGTTCTCCATAGTGGCTGTATCAATTTACATTCCCACCAACAGTGCAAAAGGGTTCCCTTTTCTCCACACCCTCCCAGCATTTATTGTTTGTAGATTTTTTGATGATGGCCATTCTGACTGGTGTGAGGTGATACCTCATTGTAGTTTTGATTTGTATTTCTCTCATGATTAGTGATGCTGAGCATTCTCTCATGTGTTTTTTGGCTACCTGTATATGTTCTTTGGAAAAATGTCTATTTAGGTGTTCTGCCCATTTTTGGATTGGGTTTGTGTGTGTGTGTGTGTGGTATGCGGGCCTCTCACTGTTGTGGCCTCTCCCGTTGCGGAGCACAGGCTCCGGAAGCGCAGGCTCAGCGGCCATGGCTCACGGGCCCAGCCGCTCCGCAGCATGTGGGATTTTCCCAGACCGGGGCACGAACTTGTGTCCCCTGCATCGGCAGGCGGACTCTAAACCACTGCGCCACCAGGGAAGCCCGGTTGTTTGTTTGTTTTGATATTGAGTCGCATGAGCTGCTTGTAAATTTTGGAGGTTAATCCTTTGTCCATTGATTCATTTGCAAATATTTTCTCCTATTCTGAAGGTTGTCTTTTCGTCTTGTTTATGGTTTCCTTTGCTGTGCAAAAGCTTTTAAGTTTCATTAGGTCCCATTTGTTGATTTTTGCTTTTATTTCCATTTCTCTAGGAGGTGGGTCAAAAAGGATCTTGCTGTGATTTATATCATAGAGTATTCTGCCTGTGTTTTCCTCTAAGAGTTTGATAGTGTCTGGCCTTACATTTAGGTCTTTAATCCATTTTGAGTTTATTTTTGTGTATGGTGTTAGGGAGTGTTCTAATTTCATTCTTTTACATCTAGGCTCTCCAGTTTTCCCAGCACCACTGATTAAAGAAGCTCTCTTTTCTCTATTGTATATTCTTGCCTCCTTTATCAAAAATAATGTGACCATGTGTGTGTGGGTTTATCTCTGGGCTTTCTCTCCTGTTCCAGGTAGTTATCAATTTAAGGTAGTTATCAATACATATGTTCCTACTACCATTTTCTTAATTTTGGGGGGTTTGGTACTGTACCTCTTTTCCTTCTCTTGTGTTTCCTGCCTAGCGAAGTTCCTTTAGCATTTGTTGTAAAGCTGGTTTGGTGGTGCTGAATTCTCTTAGCTTTTGCTTGTCTGTAAAGGTTTTAATTTCTCTGCCAAATCTGAATGAGATTTTTGCTGGGTAGACTAATCTTGATTGTAGGTTTTTCCCTTTCGTCACTTTAAATATGTCCTGCCACTCCCTTCTGGCTTGCAGAGTTTCTGCTGAAAGATCAGCTCTTAACCTTATGGGGATTCCCTTGTATATTGTTTGTTGTTTTTCCCTTGCTGCTTTTAATATGTTTTCTTTGTATTTAATTTTTGACAGTTTGATTAAAGTGTGTCTTGCCCTATTTCTCCTTGGATTTATCCCGTATGGGACTCTCTGCGCTTCTTGGACTTGATTGACTATTTCCTTTCCCATATTAGGGAAGTTGTCAACTATCATCTCTTCAAATATTTTCTCAGTCCCTTTCTTTTTCTCTTCTTCTTCTGGAACCGCTATAATTCGAATGTTGGTGCGTTTAATGTTGTCCCCGAGGTCTCTGAGACTGTCCTCAATTCTTTTCATTCTGTTTTCTTTATTCTGCTCTGCAGTAGTTATTTCCACTATTTTATCTTCCAGGTCACTTATCCATTTTCTGCCTCAGTTATTCTGCTATTGATTCCTTCTAGAGAATTTTAAATTTCATTTATTGTGTTGTTCATCACTGTTTGTTTGCTCTTTAGTTCTTCTAGGTCCTTGTTAAATGTTTCTTGTATTTTCTCCATTCTGTTTCCAAGGTTTTGGATCATCTTTACTATCATTACTCTGGATTCTTTTTCAGGTAGACTGCCTATTTCCTCTTCATTTGTTAGGTCTGGTGTGTTTTTACCTTGCTCCTTCATCTGCTGTGTGTTTCTCTGTCTTCTCATCTTGCTTAACTTACTGTGTTTGGGGTCTCCTTTTCACAGGCCACAGGTTCGTAGTTCCCATTGTTTTCGGTGTCTGCCCCCAGTGGCTAAGGTTGGTTCAGTGGGTTGTGTAGGCTTCCTGGTGGAGAGGACTGGTGCCTGTGTTCTGGTGGATGAGGCTGGATCTTGTCTTTCTGGTGGGCAGGTCCGTGTCCAGTGGTGTGTTTTGGTGTGTCTGTGACCGTATTATGATTTTCGGCAGCCTCTCTGCTAATGGGTGGGGTTCTGTTCCTGTCTTGCTAGTTGTTTGGCACAGGGTGTCCAGCACTGTAGCCTGCTGGTCATTGAGTGGAGCTGGGTCTTGGCGTTGAGATGGAGGTCTCTGGGAGATTCTCGCTGTTTGATATTAAGTGGAGCTGGGAGGTCTCTGGTGGACCAGTGTCCTGAACTCAGCTCTCCCACCTCAGAGGCACAGGCCTGATGCCTGGCTGGAGCATGAAGACCCTGTCATCCACGCGGTTCAGAATAAAAAGGAGAAAAAATGAAAGAAAAGAAAAAATAAAATAAAATAAAGTTATTAAAATAAATTATAATTATCAAAAAAAATTAAAAAGTAATAAGAAAGAAAGAAGAGAGCAACCAAACCAAGAAACAAATCCACCAAATGATAACAAGTGCTCACAGGCTTCTTGGTGGCGACAGGAGCAGTCTTAGCGTCTCATGCCCGTCTCTGGGGTCCGCGCTTTTAGCCGCGGCTCGCGCCCGTCTCTGGAGCTCCTTTAAGCAGAGCTCTGAATCCCCTCTCCTCGCGCACCAGGAAAGAAAGACGCAAGAAAAAGTCTCTTGTCTCTTTGGCAGCTCCAGACTTTTTCCGGACTCCCTCCCTGCCAGCTGTGGCGCACTAGTCCCTTTAGGCTGTGTTCACGCAGCCGACCCCAGTCCTCTCCCTGGGACATGACCGAAACCCGAGCCTCAGCTCGCAGCCCCGCCCGCCCCCGGCGGGCGAGCACACAAGCCTCTCGGGCTGGTGAGCGCCGGTCGGCACCGATCCTCTGTGCGGGAATCTCTCCGCTTTGCCCTCCGCACCCCCGTTGCTGCGCTGTCCTCCGCGGCTCCGAAGCTCCCCGCTCCGCCTCCCGCAATCTCTGCCCGCGAAGGGCTTCCTAGTGTGTGGAGACCTTTCCTCCTTCACAGCTCCCTCCCACTGGTGCAGGTGCCGTCCCTATTCTATTGTCTCTGTTTTTAATTAATTTTTTCTTTTGCCCTACCCAGATACGTGGGGAGTTTCTTGCCTTTTGGGAGGTCTGAGGTCTTCTGCCAGCGTTCAGTGGGTGTTCTGTAGGAGTTGTTCCACATGTAGATGTATTTCTGATGTATTTGTGGGGAGGAAGGTGATCTCCGCGTCTCACTCTTCCACCATCTTGAAGCCCTACCTTCGTTTTTGATCAATGGTGAAAACACGGAGGCAATTTCTTTCCTTCTCCTCTGCACTTTTCTATTCAGGTTAGCCAGTGGATCTATGTCTCAAACAGTAAGTCAGAAAAGTGATTCTAATGTCACAAGTATGAATTTCAATCCAGAAATTAGGGTACAACAATGATCTCATGTGACGGTTAATTATGTGTCAACTTGACTGGCCCCAAGATGCCCAGATATTTGGTTAAACATTATTCTTGGTGTGCTCGTGAGGGTGTTTTTAGGTGAGATTAACAGTAGAGCCAGTAGACCCAGTAAGGCAGATTGCCCTGCCCAGTGTGGGTGAGCCTCATCCAATTCATTGGAGGCCTGAAAAGAACAAAAAGGGCTGAGTAAAAGGAAAAATCACTCTCTCTGTCTTTAGGCTGGGACATTAGTCTTCTGCACTGAGACTTGGACTTGGATTGAAACTCCATCAGTTTCCCTGATTCTTAGACTTTTGGCTCTTCCTGCATCTCTAGGTTGCCAGCTACAAATTTTGGGACTTTCTAGCCTCTATATTTATGTGAGTCAATTCCTTATAATAAATCATATATATTTATATATGTATATGTATATGTATATGTATATTTATCCTATTGGTTCTGTTTCTTTGGAGAATCTAGATTAATACATCTAATTTTCTCATTTTCCTTATATTGCCTTAACTTCAACTCAGTGCTTCCCATCAAATTGGACTGATGGGAAATTCAACTCCAGTTTGAATTGGACTGGAGAAAACTCCAGTTTTCTTGGAATTGAAATCTAGGGCAGCATATAGAGCCCAGACCTTAAGACAAGGAACAAGTTTTCTACCTCCCTGATCATTTATCCATCGTGAGTCACTGCTGAGATACTCATCGCTTCTGATTACTTGATCTATTTAGGGGCAGTCGTTTCTGCACGTTTGGGGCCACCACTGGTGCAAGGTTATCTCTGATGAAGCTTAAAACCATCATCTCCTTTCCTTTTGGGTGTTGCCACTTTCCTAGAGATCTTTCAAGGAATAGGGCATGAGTCATTTATGCTTATGGGATCCTCAAACATATATCCCTGAATGGATTGGATTCAAATTGTTAAGATGTCATTTCTCTCCAAAATGATATATAGATTCAGTACAATCCCAATCAAAATCCCAGCAAGATTTTGGGGAGATATTAATGTAATACCTGATTTCCAGACTTACTATAAAATTATACATTAGTTACAACAATGTGAAATTAGAGAGAAGACACACATATAGATCAATGAAACAGTATCAAGTGTTCAGAAATAGACGCACACATATATGGTCAAAGATCTTTGATTAAAAAAAATTCTAAGCTGAGGAGATACAACAGTGAACAGGACAATTTTTTTTTTTTTTTTTTTTTCCCCTCACGGAGTTTACGTTCAACTGGGCAAGACCAATAATTTATTTATTCAAAGTAAACAAATATTTGAGTAATTAAATTTGGCAGTGGTGAATGCTATGAAGAAGTAAATCAGGATAAAGACATAGAGAATGACTTTTAGGGAAGGCTACTGAAATAGCGTGGATAGAGATGATTATTGAGCAGAGATGTGAATAATGAGAAGGAACAAACGTGGTGGAACTATTTTTATCATGCAATTCTGTTTTTTTTTTTTTGTCTGTTTTGTTTAGTCATCCTTTCAATACATGTTTGTTGCTCTCCTACTATGTGCCAGATATTATTCTGGGTGTTGGAAATAGAGCAGTGAATAAAATATATTTTAAAAGCCTACACCCAGGCAGCTTACATTTTTGTAGAGAAACAAGGAATAAACTACATAAATAAGTAAAAGACATGGGATGTTAGTGGAAATGCTAAGGCAAAAAAGCAAGGAAGGGGATAGAGAGAGTGAGTGTGCACATAGGTATGGGTGAGTGATGATGGTTTTCATTTAAGATGCAGTGGCTAGGAAAGGCTTACTTAGAAGATGATATTTGGAGGAAGTGAAGAAGACTTATGCAGTTATGGGGGTGGCAGTGGGGAAAGATGACCCAAGAAGAGGAACCAGCAGGTGCAAAGTCCTGAGGTAGAGCATGCCTGTTGGCTAGCAAGGAGCACTCAGGGGGAGAGTGGAAAGAGATAAGATAGTGTGTACAGGGGCTAGACAGATCCTGTGGGTTTTTTTGGTCCTCGTTAGCATTTGACTTTTGCTTGGAGCTGAGAAGCCACTAGAGGAATTTGAGCAGAAGTTAACATGTATGACTTAGCTCTTAATGGGATTGTTTTAATTGTGTTTTAATTAAAACTGTTTTTTAAAGAAAGAGAGGAATAAGCGACTTTGCTTTTCTAAATCTGAAAGAAGGAAAAAAGAGGTAAACAAACCACGGAAAGCATAAATAAATGCATTTCATTAGGGACAGAGGACTGAAGCAATGAGGGTGAATCAGAGTCACAGAATCGGTTATGTCCACAGTACTCAGGAAATGGTTTAGTCCCTAATTAATCACTCCATGTTGTTAAACTCCGTGGAGATAAATTTAGCCAGCAGTAGGTGGAATGAGATAGGTTCTCATGAAAACATGTTTTCAATAAATTTGGCAAAGAATACTGTGTAAAACCCAAAAAACCGAAACCACGTGCTAATAATGTTGCATTTGGTGGTCCACATCCCCAGCAGCGACCACTTGAGTTGTCTGTGCCTGAGGCAGGAAGACTGAGGATGTTAACATTTGTTTAGCAGAAGGGGCAGGGATACTGTGGTGGGTGAGGGTAGGCGATAGTCCTGAAATATACAAATGCTTTGGTGTTACCGCCCCCTGGTGGCGATTCTATTGACAAAAGTTAACTTCCGTGTGACTTGGGCATATTTGCTGTCAGGGCTCACACTTGGTTAAATTCCAATTGTCAGTAAAAGAAAAGTGAATTCTTAGTATTAGTCCTTGGATTGCATTTATTTAATTCACTTAATGTGTAGACGGAAAGTTTCTATTTTGACTGGCAGCACAATTTTTCTTAGGAGAAAATGGTTTTTGTGTTTATTTAAACTCAGAGGAGCCATTTGAGTGTCAAGGGCTGGGACCCAGAACAGAGGAAGGGTCTTGCATAATAAAGTGCGAGAAAATTGGGCTTCGCGGAAGAAAGATGAGAGAGGTGTGGCTAAGGGGAGGGGCATACACCGGAGGAGAAGGAGGCGGGGGAAGAAGAGAGAAATCGTGGCTGCAAGGACTGGGGCTCGAGGCTAACACAGTGCCGGTGAGACATTCCTTTGAAGATGACAGCTCAAGGATTTTGAGGACAAAGATATCTAATAACATCTCAGTCGTCTGCCCAGCAGAGGTGAAACCCTCTGGCTTCCCCACTGCCTCTCCCTCCCTTGGCCAGACTCTCACTCAAGCCTATGATACACGCTGGCGCGTTGATTCTGGTACATCTAGGGGGTGGGGGATTGAAGAAGAGAATGGTTGCCCGTTGGGGTTAATGTGGGCTGAGAGAGAGAGAGAGAGAGAGAGAGAGAGAGAGCGCGAGCTGTTGTGAGTCACAGGGTGAGGATAAAGAATTCAGAGTAAAATGGACAGTGAGGCCAGTGGAGGAAACTCTGCTCTATGTGGTTGTGAAATAGAATTCATATTTTATGGCAAGACAAGAAAATTTTAAACATAAAAAATTTTCTCTGCCCTCTGGCCTCCGCTCTCCTGCCTATTGTGCGTTATGTACCTGCATTATGCATCGACCAGACCTCCCCATCGTCAGAAATACCTGCTCAGCCATAAAGAGCAATATTGTTCTAGCGTCAATAAGACAACTCCTTAAAGATAACATTCCTTCTTGATAAGGGGGCACAAGGAGCTTAATCTGGATTATGTAAACTGTCAATAATATGTCATCCAATGTACAGCCCTCTGTCTCAAAAATCTTATGTAACTGTGTCTTGACTTCTGACAGGCAGAACAGTTTTCAGAGCTTTCTGAGATGCTCTTCCCGGGTTATAATCCTCAAATGTGACTCGAATAAAATTTTCCATTTCTATCTTAGATTGACTGATTAATTTTTTGTTGATGTGGTTGAGGCTCAAGCTAGTTTTGTTCCGTAACTATAAGATGAAAACATAATTCCCCAAATAATGGGGGACTTGGGAACACAGAGGCAGTTATCCTTTGGTTATATGGGTGTGTGCTACCTTCAAGGTTTTGGGACTCTGACTTGAAAGAAATTAAGTGAAAAATATGGCTTCAAATTTAATGACATTCTTAGCAACACTATTTATAAGAGCTCAAACTTGGAAATAATCCCACTATTCATCGACAGTAGAATTGATAAGTAAATTGCAGAATTTTTATATGATAGAATGCTACACAGCAATAAGAATAAATGATCCATAGCCGCAACAAAGATCTGAATGAATCTCACAAACATAATATGGAGTGAAAAAAACCAGCTCCAAATGGGTACGTATCAAATTAAAGACAGCACAAAAACAGGCAAAACTAACACATGCTGTTGTCAAACAGTTCGGTTCTGGCAACATGGCTGCTTATGTTACCACTTGCTCACTGTCGAAGTAGAGATATAAGTGGTAGAAAGACCAAAAAGGAATAAACAAGTCATTATTTGCAGTCTATGTCATTATTTACTTAGAAAATCCAAACGAATCTATAAATTATTAGAAAAAAAACCCATATTTATCAAGCTTACTGGATGCAATATCAAAACAACTGCTTTCCTATATACCAGTAACAACTAATTAGAAATACAATTTTCCAAATTTTTCAATTTTCAAATTTTCAATAGAATCTATATATATATGTGTGTATATATATATAGACTATACTTATGAAAATAAATCTTACAAAAAATGTGTAATACATACTTGGGGAAAAACTTCAAAGTTTCATTGCTGGACATATAATCTCTAAATGAATAAAAAGATATACTATGTTTGAGTATTAGGGATAGAATAGGAAGTTTTCAATGAATATTGAATAAATGATTGAATGGGTTAATTAACGTGGGAAAAGGCTGCATCTTAGTCTTTTGTTTTGGTATCCTTTCTTCATATAGCACCTAGAATAGTATCTGGCACATAGTAGGGACTCAAAAATATTGAAGGAATAAAACAAAGGAAGGCGGGGAGAGGAGGAAAGGATGAACCACTTTAAGTGAGAGGTGTGGCATTGGGTCAAAAAATTATTAAACATTTTAAATCCTTGTATTCCATTATAGTTTTCACTTTTGCTACCACCCACTTGCTTCACTGTTGTAATACTGTATTTGTTTAGTCCTTTATGGTTTACAAAGCTGTTGCATTTCCGTTCTTTCATGTAGTGCATATAACACTGTGAAAAAGCAGCAACATCCTTGGAAAACCTCTGGGCTCTCCAGCCTTAGAGAAGAAATAACCTAGCTATTACTTGGATCCAGGTTTTCTAACTTCAGGGGTAGTGATTTTGCACTCTACAAATGCCAACCTATATGGACAGCAAGCTAGAAGTGTGGGTTATAGATTGCCATCCTAACTGGGACACTTTTGATAGTGGAAATAGGTACCATTTGTTATGGTTGGAAACAGGTGTAAACTGAGACTGTCTGAGGTATATCTGAGATACAGTAACTCTAACTATGGACAAAAACTAAGTATAAGTTAACCTTCTTTATAGGCAGCGCAGGTCAGAAGCCCTTTATCAAGCTACAGAGATTCTAAATGCTGCCCCTGGCTATGTTTACTGCGTTTTTGAGCAAAGCCAATAATAAAGAATTTAATAAAGGTTAACTAAGAATTGAAATTTGCTTTTTTGTAGAAGAAATGCCACTTGCTTAGAGAGGTTTATATGCTGCATGTAGGGCCAAGTTGCTGCTGAGTGTCATTCTTCCCTTCCGTTGTCCTCCTAACCCCGAATGGCATTAAAAAAGGAATTAAAAAGAAGAATTTTCTCTTCTTTCTTGAAGTCTTTTATAATGTGAAGATAATGAGTAGATCTGTGGGTAAACTCATTACCAGGAACAATCAATACTTGTTTTCCTGTGGTGCTTTCAGTGATTACATTAACCTAATAGAGCATTTTCTTTAACTGCAAATTTTTCACTATATTAGCAATTTTAAGGTTAGTGGACTCTAACCTGTAAAGATGTTGAACTTATTTTTTAAAAAACATGTTCTGTTTCTACAAATAAACAAGAAAATGTCAATTTAAAATAGAAGACTAAATCAACTGCTTAATGACATGTTTTATATTAACCTCCTAACTCTAACAAGTGAAACTCAACACTGTAAGTACATAAAATATCCAACATGAAGACTTAATCCAAAAACGTTAATATTATGGAGCCGATTCTCTTCAACATTTCAATGCTTAATTTAAAAATCTGAGGATAAAGTTGTTTTCCAACTAAGAAAAAAATGTATGTTATCTCAAGTAATTTGGGAGATAATATTTAGCCAAATGAGATTGCATAATGACCAGAGATGTTAGCTGAGCTGCTGGCTGTATTCTTGTCTGAGACACCACTGAGTCTTTTTACTTGGTTAAATACTTAAGAGGGCATTTTCTGCATTGAATAGTGTGTGTTTAATTTTGTAATAAACTGCCATTTTGTTTTCCCAAGTGGCTGTACCATTTTGCATCCTCATCAGCAATGTATGTTATGAGTCCCAGTTCTGCATCCTCACCAGTACAATGAATTGTCAATAAATAAAAATATATACAGTGGATGATAGGCAACCAAATCTTGTTTTCTAATGCTATTCTCCAAGAAAAAGAATTGGTCTTCTAGGACAAATGGTCAATTTTAGCATCAAGGAAGGGAATAAAAGATAAGCCTGCTATACCTGAAGATGTGCCTGAAGTGTCAGAAAGTAAGGAAGTGCTCAAAAAAAGAAAAATCCCACAGTAATGGGGATGTGTTAAAGTGAAGCAGGAGCTAAGGGAAAGAAAATAAAAATCCTTGAGTCCATACGGATATAAATGATTGAATAGACAAACAAAGAAAGAAAGGGAGAATAGACAAATCTCCGATACCAGAATTCCAAATTATTTATGTAAGTCCTCTGTCTTCAAGGAAGCGGAGCGTAACTCCCCACTCCTGATGCATGGGCCGTACATAGTGACTTTCTTCCAAAAAGTACAGTATGGAAAGGGGGAAAAAGAGAAATTTCACAGTGCCGAAATCTGACAAATACAACCTCGTCCTGGTGATCGAGGTTTATATTCATCAATAGTTTATATTCTGGATATGACATGATGATAATGGCATTTTATATCGGTGGTCTTCTTTATCGAAACCCACAACCTCAGTCTAATCATGATGAAAAAATCTCAGTCGCTTCCTAAGTCAGGGACATTCTATAATGTACCTGACCAGTGCTTCTCAAATCTGTCAAAGTCATCGGAAACAAGGAAAGTCTGAGAAATTCTCAGAGCCAAGAGGAGATTAAGAAGACATGATGACTAAATGTCATGTGGATAGAATCTTGAGAACAGAAAAAGGGCATTAGGTTAACAACTAGGGAAATCTGAATCAAGTATGGACTTCAGCTAATAATTATGTATTAATTTTTGTTTACAGTTGTCACAAGCAAACCATACTAATGTAAGATGTTAGTAACAGAGAAAACTTGGTCTGGGGTAGTATAACGAAACACCTGTATTATGGTAGCAAATTTTCTTTGAATCTAAAACTATTCTAAAATAGAAAGCTTACTATAATAATGGATGGCAGAGAGGATGAATAGTTTTGGAAAAAAGAGAGTTGGAACACAATTCACAGTTGGAACACAATTCACAGTTGGAACACAATTCACAGCAGACTAGGACATCTCTTCCTCTCTGGTGTGGGAGGGAGGAGATGACATTTGTTGGGAAAAGGACTGAACCAAATTAGGGTGTCCAGCTTGTTTTGCTTTGCTGTCTCGTGGCTCTTCCTGGGAAAGGCTATAGCTCTATAGAACCATGTGTTCTGGAGGATAAAATTCGACAATTCCTTGGTGCAGGGGGTGGTGATGTACAAACTCAAATACCCACAGCATCCAGTTAGGTGGAATAAATGAGTAAAGCAAGTTGGTTATAAGAAATGTGGGAGCACTGGGGACTGTAGCAAATAAAAGAGACGAGCCTCAAATGAAAGAGCAGCTCCTACTCAGTCAGTGCTGGCTGATTTTTGCTATTCAGGAAGGCAAACTCAGATGCATATTTCCTGATATTTCAAAAGAAGCTGGAAATCCAGCTTAAAAAAAATAATGTGGAATGGTCTACTTTTTAAACATTGGCAGCTAATTCAGAAAGTTTTTGTTAAATGTCATGCATACTCAAATTGTGCCAAAGGAAATACTTCTGTAAACATGGTCTTCACACTGCTAGTTTGCAACTACTCTCTATAAAACCGGGCTCTGCTGAGCCAGGTGGGCCAATCTGGGGGAGCCAGAGCTTTGTCTGTGTACAAAGCGTGGAGTTAGTCTGTGTCCTGGGCTATGAGAAGATCAATCTGTGGCAATCAATGCCTAATCTTCTTGAAAGTTTTGGACAATATAGAGAACAGCTGGAAGGCATTGATGGCAAGTAGCATGAGCTGACGTCAAGAGTTACAGCATCATAGGGTGTGTTTAGGGGATTGGATGATTGGAGAAGATTCATCAAAAGAAGATACTGGAGGGCTTCCCTGGTGGCGCAGTGGTTGAGAGTCCGCCTGCCGATGCAGGAGACGCAGGGTCGTGCCCCGTTTCGGGAGGATCCCACATGCCGCGGAGCGGCTGGGCCCGTGAGCCATGGCCGCTGAGCCTGCGCGTCCGGAGCCTGTGCTCCGCAAATGGGAGAGGCCACAACAGTGAAAGGCCCGCATAACGCAAGAAAAAAAAAAAAAAAAAAGAGTCATGTACCAAAATGTTCATTGCA
>NW_006787464.1:1338834-1391659 GCF_000442215.2 Lipotes vexillifer
CCCCGGTCCGGGAAGATCCCACATGCCGCGGAGCGGCTGGGCCCGTGAGCCATGGCCGCTGAGCCTGCGCGTCCGGAGCCTGTGCTCCGCAACGGGAGGGGCCACAACAGTGAGAGGCCCGCGTACCGCAAAAAAAAAAAAAAAGAAGATACTGGGCTAGAAAGTTAGGTAGGAGCTAGATTATGCTGGGTCTGGGCATTTGGACTTCAAGCTGTTGGCAACCAATGACTATCTCTAGGTCGTCTGGAAAAAGCACAGGGCAGAAATCAGGCGCTATACGGGGAAATTTGACATTAGCACCTGGAATTTCTAGACAGAAAGAGAAAGAGTAAATTAATATACTGAGTCCAGTTAGAGTAATTGGGTTCAGGTGAGAGTGCCCATTAATAACAATTAGCCAAAGTGTGTGTGTGTGTGTGTGTGTGTGTGTGTGTGTGTGTGTGTGTCCTTCTGTAGTTATTTGATACATACATAACCTTTCTAACTGGGTTACGCTGGCCTATGTGGGCCCAGTCAGATCAGCTTCCACGGGCACTCCAGCTTTATAACAATAAGCAAACCATAAATTCATTCTCGTTCTCACTCCTCTCTTGGTGCCTCTTGAACCCCTTTAAGGATTATTGCACTGACCCAGAGCTGCCAAAAAGGGAGAAACCCATGCCTCACCTGTGCACACAGCACACAGCAGTGATATTTGATGTGAGATTAGGGCAGACTCAGCCAGGGAGCCTTTTTAAGTACAGCATACAGCCAACAAAATGAAAAAAGTTTATCTGCGGGGGGGGGAACGTTTCCCTCTCCGCCTGGCTGTCCCTTCTCACCCTCCCTCAAGCATCTCTTCCCCTAAATTCTAGTCCATAATTTTTATTTGAAACTCTTCAAATTCTACAGGGCCATTCGATAAGCACATTCCTCCCTAAACAATAGGATTATATTTCAAACTCTTATTGTTCTAATGCTGGCCTTTTACTCGCCCACAAGAGGCTGAAATAACTATCCTTACCTCACCACCATCATCGAGGAGATCAAATATCATTTCTAGGATTTATGATAAGCTCCTTCCATTGTGATGAAAGCACAAAACCAGAGGCCAAGAAACTGGCAGCTACATATTTTAAGTAGAATTTTGCTAATGGTGGGCTGGTCCTTTCTAACAATGAATTAAAGTAGACGTTTTGTTACTTCCACTCATTGGTTCTAGTTCTGTCCAGTGAAACAAATCAGAGCAGCTCTAATTTCATTTCCCTCCTATGAAAGAACATGAATTAATAACAGCAACTATTAGCAACCTTCATAAAGTTCTGAAGAAATAGTGTAAATCCCTAGTGGGGCTCTGCCTAATCCCTTGCTTCCTTACCAAACAAGCAAACAGAAAAATTTCTGATTTTATAGTACAGATGAACCGGTCTGCAGGGCAGAAGTTGAGACACAGATGTAGACAACAAACGTATGCGGGGAAAACCACGGTGGGGTGGGGATGGTTGTGTGCTGAATTGAGCAATTGGGATTGACATGTATACACTGATGTGTATAAAATTGATGACTAATAAGAACCTGCTGTATAAAACAAACAAACAAACAAAAAAACAACTAATACTAAACTTTCTTTGGGTTATTTGTACGGAAATATGTTAATATAAATGTTACAGACATTACATGAAATTTCTAAAAATCTTATATGTTCTGGTATAATGTTATAAGTCATAATTCTAGTTATTACTTTAAAATGTATATCTCAGTTATTACTTTAAAATGTAAAATGTATATTACTAAAAAATAAGTAAATTTCCTTGTCAATTGCATTATTATGAACTTTCATCCAATCTTTAACCGTGGTCATTTTTAAGTCTTTTGTCATTTACAGACAGTTCTGTGTATACTCTGATGCTTTTGCAAAAATGTTCCTATGAAAGCGTTTCATCTTCAAGGAATTCATGGAAAAGACTCTGACAAGTACAGGTTTCTGGTAACTGACTGTACTGCTGAACTGAATGAATAAGCATTTTCAGAACTCTAATGGAAAACTGATGAATTCATAAAAGTGCTAACAAAAGATCAAGATAAAAAAAATTAATTACATGGGACTGAGTGAACTGATGAGGATGATTATAATTTTTGTGACTTTCTGTTTGAATAAAAAAAAATCCCACAAGGACTCAGAGGCAAAAAATATACAAATCAATTTTCACTGCAAAGTAAAGGAGCTGTTACAGTGGAGGATTCCTGGACTGAATGTCAATGTTATGACATAGTATGAGTGTGTTTCGTGTTTGGTAATTGCAATCATTGTTGCTTTTGTTGTGGTCATCCATTTACAATACTTTGTGGTGTCAGTTTATTTATCTCTTGTAAAAATAAAATACAGTGTGTGTGTGTGTGTGTGTGTGTGTGTGTGTGGAAAAAAATTTTTCTGATTTTAGTCATGATGATTTGCCACTGATAACCCAAAGTTGCTTGTGACTTTGCCATTAAGATTTATAATGAAAACTCTCTTATGTATACGTAATAGGAATTAAACTTCATGTGAAACCTTAAATGATTAACATTCTTGATATTGAAATGAGTGTTTTCTATATCCAAGTGATAGCATGAGGGAGGGTCCTACCCTTATTTCAAAAATGTCCAAAATATTTTGTAATAATTAAATAATTGTGGTTTTTTGTGTGTTTTAACACGAAGTCTTTTATTACAGAAAGTAAAGAGAAATTTATTTTCAATTTACAGGTAATTTTTTGTTGAGGAAAAATACAATAGAGTGGCAATAAAAGATTTTCAAACATAAAATGTATTACATTAAAAAAAACTGTGTGGGAAGAATCACCTTTCCTGATGTTAATGCTTACTATACAGCTTTATTAATCAAGATAGTGTGGTACTGACAGAGAGGTAGACAAGGATCGATGGAATAGAATAGGAAACCTAGAAATAAGAAACACTTATCAAGGACTATTTGAAGTCAACTATGATGACTAAAGTGGATAATTGAGACATCTGATAATCATCTGGGAGCAGTAAACAGGGTACAAGTAATAATCAAGACAGTCTTTTTTCATGAGGCCCCTAAAGGCAATTCACATAGAGGAGCTCCAAAGGTGTTCTTTGTAAGTGGTGGTAAAGAAAGACAATACTTGTGATGAACGGTAATCAAGTAATGTTGGATTAAAGAGCTACCTATTTTATAATCAAACTTCCCCTGCTGATATAAAGGTTTCTATTTATTTATTGTTTTCGTAGCATTATTTTTTTGAGGTATAGTTAATTTAGAATGTTACATAAGTTTCAGTTGTTCAACATAATGATTCACAATTTTTAAAGATTATACTCAATTTATAGTTATTATCAACTATTGGCTATATTCCCAGTGCTGTACAAAATGTCCTTGTAGTTTTTTTATTGGGTTGGCCAAAAAGTTCGTTCGGGGTTTTCCATAAGATGTTATGTACATAGTAGTTTGTACTTCTTAATCTCCTACCCTTATTTTGCCCCTCCCCGCTTCCCTCTCCCCACTGGTAACCACTAGTTTGTTTTCTATATCTGAGAGTCTGTTTCTTTTTTTGTAATATTAACTAGATTCCACATATAAGTGACAATATACAGTATTTGTCTTTCTCTCTCTGACTTTTTTTGCTTAGCATAATACCATGCAAGCCCATTCATGTTGCTGCAAATGGCAAAATTTCATTCCTTTTTATGTCTGAGTGGCATTCCACTGTAAATATATGTACCACATCTTCTTTGTCCATTCATCTGTTTACGGACACTCAGGTTGCTTCCATATCCTGGCTATTGTAAATAATGCTGCTATGAACATTGGGGTACATGTGTCTTTTCGAATGAGTGGTTTTGTTTTTCTTCAGATACATACCCAGGAGTGGAATTTCTGGATCATTTATTGTTTTGATTACACTTTAATTTGCTTCTGTGCAAGGAGAACCATACTTATGGTAGGATCCACTCATTTACTCAATGATTGCTTATTGAGCAACTTCTCTGTGCCAGGCACTAAGAGTAAGATGAAGAATACTGTGGACTTTGTCCCTGACCTCAAGAATCTATAGTAAGGACTTCCCTGGTGGCGCAGTGGTTAAGAATACACCTGCCAATGCAGGGGACACGGCTTCGAGCCCTGGTCCAGGAAGATCCCGCATGCCATGGAGCAACTAAGCCTGTGCACCACAACTACTGAGCCTCGCACCACAACTACTGAAGCCTGCACCCCTAGAGCCCATGCTCCGCAACAAGAGAAGCCACTGCAATGAGAAGTCTGCACACATCAACCAAGAGTAGCCCCTGCTCGCCGCCACTATAGAAATCCTGTGCACAGCAACGAAGACCCAATGCAGCCAAAAATAAATAAATTTAAAAAAATTAATTGAAAAGAAAAAAGAATCTATAGTAAGAGTGGGGTTATGAGGTCAGGGTACGGAAAAACCAGAAAGCAAACCTTTGAGGCAAACTGGAAACCACTGCTATTGGTTAAATACACCCATATTTTGAGTTAAAATTTCACTTTCCCCCAAAACATTATCTTGACAACAATATAGTCCCAGGAAGTATTAGGTAAAGCAGCAATGAAACTGTGGCAGATCTTGTACCTTTGTAATGTTTGCCTTGCTTGTGACCTTTGTGCACGAATGCTTCTGCCCACATGGCCAGTCAAAAAATAATCTGGTTGAACTGTTTTTCTGAAAGACCTTTGTCCGAATCTTTGATGGACAAACAGAGAATCATGTTTTCAAGAAGGAACTACTTACAAATAAAATTCTATAGTGTCATACTTTTAAAGTAAGACATGTGGACCAAAGTTGAGCAAACAAAAAGCAGTAGTGAGGGGCTGAGTTGAACTTTTCACTTTTAGAGGAGACTTACCCTATTAGAAACTTAACATTGAGTTACTTTTCTTTGAATTAATGTCATGAAAAGTTAGAATGCACTCATTCATTCAACATGTATTTGTTGAGCACTTACCATAAGTGCCAAACACTGGTATCTTATTCTTTAATACATAACTACAAATGTTGAGGAGATAGAGAAGAAAAATGGAAGAGTGCTAAGAAAGCATGGAACACAGAGACCTAATGCAGGGTAGAGAGGGAAGGCTCTATGAGGAGCTAGTATCTTTAAGCAGAGACCTGAAGGATGAGTAAAAAACGGTCTGGTGAAAAAGACTGAGGGGAAGAGATTTCTAGGCAGGACAAGCAGCATGGGACAGAGTATATTTTGACTTTAATAAATTTCATATTGTGAAAAATCCAAAGTCCAAAATAGAAATTCAGCATCCCGTGACATGAGAAAATCTCATAACTTTACTTTAGACTGGCCAGAAATGTGTCAGGCAGAAAACTTCAAAGAGGTAGATTTCATCTCTCTGGCTGGTAAACAAAATGCTCAGAGCACTTCCCCAGCACTTGAGGTCAGTTTGTAATTACTCTTTTTCATCATCCCAGATGAATTCCCAGACTTTAGTAACCTAGTAAAACTTTTTTTCTGCCTTTGTAAATAGAGACACCACTACGAAATCTGGCTCAAAAGATAAAGCAAAGGGCAACTCAGGTCTTCAAAACATCATGTAAATAT
The DNA here is from genome assembly GCF_000442215.2 of Lipotes vexillifer. Taxonomy (NCBI): domain Eukaryota; kingdom Metazoa; phylum Chordata; class Mammalia; order Artiodactyla; family Lipotidae; genus Lipotes; species Lipotes vexillifer. Next base: position 1,344,412 of record NW_006787464.1, read on the forward strand.
GAGTTACTCCCAAACAGTCATTAAAAACAAAAAGAATAAAATCAATTCACCAATGGCATGCTAGTGTGTGGTAGTAAAATGAAGCAACTCAGACCAGATGCTATAATTCACAGACAGGGCTGTCATCTGGGAGAAGGGTGAAGGGTGCAGTGGCCAAAGAAATTAACAAGCAGTCATGCTGTCTGTCCTTTCTTTTTCCACTTTTGCCCTATTCAACTAACTTTATCCATCTGGGTTATTTAGCTGTGGCTATAAATTATATATATGTATATATACACCCATGATTAATGCCAAAGTCACCTGCTTAACAATACAAAGACTTCTTGCTAACCTGGGATTATAAACAATCCTTTACTTGGCCAAACTTATGGAAAGGGTGTGTCCTCGAGCCTGTGGGGAGTGGGTAAGATGGTGACAGTGTCTGCATGTACTCACCTCACCCCACTGCTGCATCTCAAATCGTGGGTCACACTGCTGGTTACTCAGCACGTGTTTGGAGATGGAAGAAAGCACACCTGTTCTTATTCAGAATCTCAGCTTTAAAAGGGACCCCAGAGAACACCTAATCCAAATCGTTATCTAATGCAGTGCCGTATTCTCCTAAAGTGCATGTATAAATTGACTGTCATTTCCCACCTCCCCCTATTCCAGCCCAGAATGGCAGTTCACTATTTCATGAGGCAGCTAATTCCCTTTCTGACAGCCGCCATCTTTAAAGGTTCTTCCTAATATCAAGAGAAAGTCCATTTTCCTTTAACTTCCACAAAGAGCAGTAATAATACTGTCTCTTGAGTACTTCTGTGTAGAAGAATTGAACCAAGGAGCTTCACACGCATTGTTTCCATTGCTCCCAACAATAGTGTCAGGAAGGGATCATCATGCACATTTTACAGGTGGGGAAACTGGTGCAGGTTTACACAGCGAAGAGGGGTGGATCCAGTCTGGCTAACTCCAACACCTAGGCTCCTGCCTCAACACCATGCATAATTCTGTTTCATATTTGTGTTTTAAGGCATCTCAAACTCTTTTTCTTAGTTTCCTCATTCATATCTTACGTGCATGCTTTCCGATGCTCTCAGGATAAACTGTGACTGAATCTTTATAAAAGGTATATAAAGATCAGAAAAGTTATTGATCCCCAGAAAAATGCACACAGTACTCCAATAGAAATGTGAGCATTGCAAAGAGACTCCTTCGAGTCTTTTATTAGTGGAATTTATTTTTCAGCAATAACGGTAGCATATTAGTTAAGGCATGGATTTAGGTACGTTTAACTCCTGGTTTCGACACTGATAAGCTGTTGGACTCTGGAAATTTTATTTCCCAAATTATTAGCTTTCTCACCTATAACATGGAGATTATGATAATGATGCTGTTGATGATAGTGCCCACTTTTTTAGGAACTGTGAGAATTGATATAATACATGCAAAGAATTTAGTATGATGCCTACTACTGTGTTCAGTAAATATTAGTATTATTATTTCTTTATTTGCAGTAAACCAAAATCCCTATGACTCTTGTCAAGCCAGGCTTCCCCTGTACCATGATTGTAAATTTAAATTATAGATACACATATATAATTTTATAAATTCATGTTAACTTTCATCTAGCCAATAGTTCCACCTAGAATCTTATTCCTGTCATCTGAAATTGGCAAACATATTTTCAGTATTTCCTCCAAGTTGTTGCTAAGAGTGATTGCACAATGAAATCTATGTTTGTTTCCATTTAGTTAACTTAAGCTGTTCTATATTTGTTCCCATTTACTTATCAATACACTGGTCTCAGGATTTTGTGCTTGTGGTACAGCTACGTATGACATTTTCTCTGTGCTTTTCTGTCCGTACCGTACACTTACTTGTTCTATCCCTTAGTGATCCCTGAGTTTTAAGCTGCCTCTGACCTATGATGCTGTAGATCTCCTGATATTGACATAGCTGAATCTATTGACTAGAATGGAGACTGGGACACTTGGGGCCTAGCACTAGCCCCTTCCTATAGATGTACTTCAAACTCTCTGTAGCTCCATTTGTATACTTGTCAAACTGAGAAGATATTTGCCCTTTCCTTCGTTTCAGTGCTATGACGAAGAAGAAATAAGAAATGATAAAAGAACATCGTGTCCTATAAAAAAATGGGAGCATACCATTTACAGAGAAATTCCTCATCTAGTTGCTATCAAATCAGCTAAACAAGTAAAGATTAGCAAGATAAGTATATGAGCAGCAATGTAGAGGACACCAAGTCTGTGTTTATCACCTGAATTTTACTCATAGACCTATACTCACTGATAGCCTCATTATACACGTACATCTAATAAGCTTGTTTCCTTCATTTCCTAGTCCATAGCCAAGTAGAGGAGGCAAGTAAATTAAAAGTAGTGAAGGGCTCCCCTGGTGGCGCAGTGGTTGAGAGTCCGCCTGCCGATGCAGGGGACACGGGTTTGTGCCCCGGTCCGGGAAGATCCCACATGCCGCGGAGTGGCTGGGCCCATGAGCCATGGCCTCTGGGCCTGCGCGTCCGGAGCCTGTGCTCCTCAACGGGAGAGGCCACAACAGTGAGAGGCCTGCGTACCGCAAAAAAATAAATAAATAAAAGGAGTGAAGTAGGTAAATTGAAAGTACCCAAAGGAGGCAAATTGAAAATAGCAAGAAAAAAATAATCATTTTAAAAGAAAACGAGAGGGCTTCCCTGGTGGCGCAGTGGTTGAGAGTCCGCCTGCCGATGCAGGGGACACGGGTTCGTGCCCCGGTCCAGGAGGATCCCACATGCCGCGGAGCGGCTGGGCCCGTGAGCCATGGCCGCTGAGCCTGTGCGTCCGGAGCCTGTGCTCCGCAACGGGAGAGGCCACAACAGTGAGAGGCTCCCCGACCCCCCAAAAAAAAAAAAAAAAAAAAAAAGAAAGAAAAAGAGAGATACAAGAATTATAAAAATTAGAACTCCCAGAAGTACAGAAGTCTGAGACCATTAAGTGAAGGGGAAAAGTAACCTTGAACAGATGACTAGGTTCCAAGAACATCACTGGATTATAAACTGGTACTATAATTGACGTTCAAAATGATCACTAATTCTTGTGTTGGACCTCTGTGTTTTCAGGTGTCCAGCTTTCATTCTGCTGTCTTTTGGAAGCAGCACTATGAGTTTCCTTTGGAAAACTACCCTTCCCAAGTTGTACTCAGTTCCAGAGGAACCATCACTTAAGGTGTCCTCTCCTCTCCTGGATAAGGTCGAGCATATCACCCAAGCCAGGTCAGTTGAGCTGTTTTCTTGCAGGAATATGGGTGTTGACCAGAGTGATTCAAAGCTAGTGGAGCTGCTTTATCCTGGTGGTAGTACCCTGAAGAAATGCTTCATTCTTCCCTTCCACTTAGACCACAGCTTCCTGCATGGTCCCTGATCTCTTCAAGGTTGGTCGTCCAGTTTTCCTTTAACTTGGGATACTACTCTAAAACATCCCAGTAAAATACTTTGCTTGTTTAAGGTAGCCAAAGGTATTTTTTGGCTGTTCACAATTTGTGATCCGTGATCGACTCAGATTCATTAAAGGAAAGGCTCAATTTTGTTCTGTATGCCACAGTATTTGTCATAAAAATTTAAAATATTTCCATCCAACTTTGTTAAAATAAAATTTAAACATTTTAGCATTAAAGAGATATTTCCATTCTAAAGAATTTACTAATTTCCTAACCATGTCAGATAAATGAATTGTTATTGCATACAAATCCAACAAATTATTACATTTTATTTTATTATTTTTTTTTTTTTTGCAGTACACGGGCCTCTCACTGTTGTGGCCTCTCCCGTTGCGGAGCACAGCCTCCGGACGCGCAGGCTCAGCCGCCATGGCTCACGGGCCCAGCCGCTCCGCGGCATGTGGGATCTTCCCAGACTGGGGCACGAACCTGCGTCCCCTGCATCGGCAGGCGGACTCTCAACCACTGCGCCACCAGGGAAGCCCTACATTTTATTTTTATAGCTTGAGTGTATCTTGGTTAACGCCTTTTCTTAGCATGGCTCTGGTTAGCACCTTATTTAAATGATGACTGTTGTCATAGAATGACTTTAGGACACATCTAAAATGGACACCTTTCTGTTGTGGTCAAAATACTTTGACCACTCAACAAATATCTGTATCTCTTTTGTGTGCTGTGCTAAGTTCCGGGATAAAGCAGTGAACAATGTGGACGCAGTCCCAGCACTTGTGGAAGCTTCTGGTCTAATAGCCCAGCAGTGTATACGGAATGAAAGGAAGAGTGCCTTTGCTCATGATCAGCTCATTGCCCATGTCTTTGGCCTTGCATTTCTCCTGCCTAGAAAATCCAATATCTGACCTTTAGCCACATCTTTTACCCATCCTTATCCCATTCTTTTTTCAAGGTCTGGGTCAAATAGCTTATTCTCCATTAAGCCTCATACACTAATAACAACAGTGATGGTAGCTAAACATTTATTGAGCAGGATGCCAACCTCTTCACTTGGATTACATCATTTATTTGTCACAATGCACTGTGAGGTATTTATGTATGACTCTTTAGAAAACTAACTGATGGGAATATTAGGAAGATTTAAATTATCTAACTCGATGCTTTGTGGCCACCTAGAGGGATGGGATAGGGAGACTGGGAGGGAGGCTCAAGAGGGAGGGGATATGGGGATATACATGTACATATAGCTGATTCACTTTGTTGTACAGCAGAAACTAACACAACATTGTAAAGCATTTATACTCCAATAAAGATGTGGAAAAAAATAAAATATTGAATTCAGTATGCTCAGAATTATTGAGATCTTTATTTAGAATTACCTAGAATCTAAAATATAGGGTGGGAAAGAAACAGTTTTATATCTGACTGTGCCATCAGAATTGCCTTGGGGGACCTTTTAAAAAATAGAGATGCCTGACATTCTCAAAAATTCCCGTTAATTAAAAACACACAAGCACACAGACATAGAATACAGCACACAAAAATTTACTCCAAATCCCATCTTTTTATGATAATTGCAAAGAGCACTTGGTATGTTTCCATTAGGTCTTTGTTTTTTGTAGCTATAAACTTTTAAACATAACTTTGGAGCAAATGTTACCTTATCCTTGAGATCTTCCCTGAGCACCTTATTTAAAACTATAACCTACTTCCATTCCCTTCCCCATTATGCTTGTTTTTTTCATAGAATTTCTTACCTGTTACTTATTAAAGACATTTTAATTCATTTATTTTTCTCCCCCAGAGTATCTTATTTCCTCCTGCCCTTTCCACCCTTGCCACTAGAATGTGAGCTCCAAAAGGGCAGAGAGTTTTTGTCCGCTTTGTTCATTGCAGTATCTACAGCCTCTAGAAGAGTGCCTGGCACGGAAAGAGGGCTTAATACGTCTTTGTTGAATGATGGATAAGTGGATGAATGAAACTGCCAAATTGTTCTTCAGAAACGCTGCACTATTTCCACTCCTACAAGAAGTGTAAGGCAGTGTCCACGTTAGAGAAATAGTTTGGCTCGGTAGGACTCTGAGGCCTTGCTTGAATGCTTCCTAGGATCTCTGTGGAGGACATCAGGAGTCAGGAGCCCTGCAGTACTAAAGCAGCGGGCGGTGCCTGGGCCCGCTTGGCCGACAGCAGGGGCTACGCACGGGGCAAGGCCATGCCGAAGATCACCCGCCCTCAAACGAGTTCAATAGGAATATTTTTTAAAACATGCCCAGCCAGTTATTGGTTTCAGCGTTTGAGAACATAACTTGTCCACATTATAAATTTTGGGACTTGCTCAGGACTATGTCCTGGTTCCTTTAGTTCACTTCTTTCTACCACCCAGATTGACTAATTTTTGAACTTTGATGAGTAGAGCACTGCTTTCTGTGCTATTTAGTCATTTCCCACCACTCTCTGTCGCTTTAGAATAGCTTTTAAAGTCACTTGGGCCATTTCAGTAGAGTACATTGGATGACTATTTTTGTGCAACTAAATAAATGGGAGGCTTCTTGGTATTAGTAATGTTCAAAACATGCAACCCACACTCATATTATTCAACTGGAGGCTGTTTTGAAGGCATTCTTTAATTACAGAATTTCCAAATCAGGATCTATATCTGAAAATAGAAATTTGGAACTAATTACACAGAAAATCATGAAGGGCTTTTTATAAAAATTAAGAGGGGTAGCAGAGTTTAGTGGAAAAGCAGCAGGGCTAGGACTCAGGAGATCTGAGTTCCATAGGCATCTCTGCCCATTATTAGCCCTGCAAGTCCCCCCCATTTGGTTGGGAAATGGGGCTGCTCAACCTAACTCGTGAGCTTTGTTGTGGGGGACTTTATAGTTCCCCATCCACATATTTATATATGTGAAACACAATGAAAACTGTAAAATTATGTGACAACTGAAAGGCTGCACACATTTTCTTAAACACTGGAGAATGATGGTAGGATGCTAGAAAGAGAAATTTTGAAGGGTGTTAGAGTTCATTTTCTCAAACTGCTTTGCATGGCACACTACTTTAGTGAGATGTGTTCAGTCAGCTTTTGCTGACTGCCAGCCTCAATATCATAGTGGCTTATCCTCCATGCACATTTATTTTTATGCTTACGGTCAGCAGTTCAACAACAGTTAGGCTGATCTAGACCGGGCTCCATCGGGTGGCTCTACTTCAGAGTTCCAGTCACCAAGGCTTCATTCCAAGCTACTGACTGGTTGGGTTCTGATCTTCTCTGTGTATCTGTCATCATTCTGGACAAGTGGCTAACCAGGACATGTTCTCAGGGCAAAGGGAGAAGTGCAAGAGGGAAACTGATCTATGCAAGAACCATCTAAGGTCTCTGTTCTAATCATATCCCTAACATTGCATTGACCAAAGCAAGTCACATTTCCAAGCCCAACATCAATGGGTTTGGAAAGTATACTTTAGCTACAGTAGATGCAGAGGGAGTGACTGTTTGCTAAATATTAATCCAAACTTTCACAGATGTCCTTTGGAAAAAAAAATGGGAGCGTGTTTAAAAGAGCTTGGGAATTTCTTAAATATTCCCAGTATACAATGACATATTAAGTTTCTGAGGACTCCTGGTCTAAATAAACTTGTTTGCTTTTGCTTTGCATAGTGTTTCCCAAATTTATGTGACCATAGTATCTTTCACCTGTACTTCACAAAGCCCATTTATATTTCATGGACTAGATGTTTGCTGAATCACTTTGGGAAATGCTTTCCCCAAGTATGCAATTAAACAATTATCGAGTAAGCTAGCTTTGGATCAACTAGACCTTCCTTTGACTCCTGGCTCTGAAATTATTTCAAGTATCTGGAATTCTTGCAGTAGACAGTAGGTTGTAGTAGAGTTGAGGGGTTTGTTTTTGTTTTTGTTTTGGAACAGAGAAAGGTTTATTGCAGGGTTATGCAAGGAGAATGGGTAGCTTGTGTTCAAAAATCCCCAAATGCTTTCAGCAAAGCAATTTTAAAGGCAAGGTGAGGGAGTAGAATTGAGTTTTGATTCTGGGAAGTGAAGATGGCTGTGTAACCTGTGCTAAAGCAATGAAAAAAAAAAAAAAAGAAGTGAGCTCTGGTAGTTTAGACCAGTGTTCTCATGATAGGTTCTTCCCAAACCTAGTAAAAAATACTCTGCCATCATGGGGTTAGGTCCTGACTTAGGTAATATGGGCGATAAAGCCTCCTCTTGTTAGGAGAAATTATATACGTGTAATTTGTAAGATTATTTTGACCTCTTTCCATTCCCAAATTTCTTTCACACATATTTAATGATGCCTGAGATTCCTTTACCAGGAAGACAAAGCTCTAGATAGTATAGTGAATAAGAAAAATTTGATTTCATAGTATGACTAAAGCATTCATACTATATACTAAAATGTAATTAGTCAATGAATTAATTGGTACAGGAACTAGCTCAATTTGGAGAAGAAAGAGTAGTGAGATGATAAGGAAAAGGACCCAGGAATTTGAAATGGGAGGTGCTATAGAGTAAATGTTTATGTGCCCCTGAAATTCATAAGTTGAAACCCTATGCCTCCAGTGTGATGGTATTATGGGGGCGGGGCCTAGGTAGATGATTAGGATTTGCTGAGATCACGAGGGTGGAAACCTCATGAATGGGTTCAGTGTCTTTATAAGAGTCAGGAGAGAGCTTGATTCCCCTCTCTGCTCTCCTCCATGTAAGGATACAAGGAGAAGTTGGCAGTCTGTCATCCAGAAGAGGGCACTTAACCAGAACCTGACTGGGCTGGCACCTGATCTCATACTTCCAGCCTCCAGAATTGTGAGAAATGAATTTCTGTTGTTTAAAAGCCACCCAGTTTATGCTATCTTGTTATAGTGCCCCAAGCTGACTAAGAGAGAGGGAAAGAACCTCAGAGAGGAGATAAGGAAGAAGTTGAAAAAGAAAGACGTACTGCAAAAGCATCATATGTTTGATCAGGGCCACTTGAAGGCAAACAGAACTTTGTATTAAAGTACTCGTCCCAGGCCCAGTTCCGCTTCGTGGGATTTAAAGACAAGTTTGTTGAATACAGACTTCTTATAAAGGATCTCCGTTCCCAGAGGATGCGTGAAACTAAATGTTGCTACAGCTTCCACAGAATCTCAGTATGTCAGAGTAGGCAGAATTTTGAAGATTATGTATCCCAACACCAGAATTTTACAAATGACAAAATTAAGGCACAGAGATGAAAATAAAGCTCAAAATAATAAGGTACAAACTTCCATTTATAAGATAAACAAGTACTAGGGATGTAATGTGCAACCTGACAAATGTTAAGTATAATAACTTCAGACACATCCTTCAGGTATTTTACTGCTACAAAAAAACCCCAAACAAACAGAAGGAAATAAACTAACAAGAAAAAGGGGAATGTAAGAATTATCAGTAAAGAGGGAAATTTTAATTATGAGGAATTTATAATTGGTACAGAATACAAATTCATTACTAAAATTGGCTACAAGTTTAGATAAGTTGTTGGATAAAAATTAATATACAAAAATCTGTTGTATTTCTGTACAATAGCAACAAAAACTTAGAAAAGGAGTTGAAATTAAAAGGTACGATTCTATTTGCAATAGCAATTTTACACACAAACATATCCCTGGGAACTTTATTTTAAACAAGTAAATGCTTACAACATTTAATTCCTTTCATAATATGAAAGAATTGATACAAGATTACTTGTGTCATAAAATGACCTGGGCTGCAAAAAACCACACTCACACACTGTTGTGGCAAATGTTGTGTGTTATATGTTATGTTATAGTAATGTGTAACTGCATGGTATGTATATATATAGTTCATACACACATATATATATAGTTCATACATATATATGTTATGTTATGGTAATGTGTAACTGCACTATATATGTATGTATAGTTCACACACACATATATAGTTCATACATATATATGCTACGTTATAGTAATATGTAACTGCGCTATATATGTATGTATGTAGTTCATACACACACATATATATAGTTCATACATATATATCACATGTATTTGTGTGTGTGTATCAGGCAATCAATTACATAATTAGTATTCTGTATTTCTAGAGATCAATGAGAGAAAGACAAAACCATGAAAATGTACTCAAACTCATTAGTAATCTTGGGAATGCAAATTAAAAGCACAATAAGGTACTATTTCAAGCAGAAGCCTGGTGTTAAAGATGCCAGGCAGAGAGAATACGCTTGATGTGGAGCTGTAGTCAGTAGTTAGAAACTAGTCGACTTTAAACTCCTGGTTTAAAACTTCTTGGGTTGAAATTCCAGTTCTGTCACTCCCCGTCTGACTTTGAACAATTTACTGAACACCTCTAAGTTTCAATTTTCTTATCTATAAAATAGAATAGAGCAATAAGAAAATGTAGGCAAAGCTGTCAGCACATTGCCCTGCACATAAAAAGAACACTCACTGCATGTTCACTATTATGTAAATTTTGTAACTAGAGTATGTTGAGTCCTTGCTATGGACCAGACACTGCACTGGACTAAGTGCCATAGATGTATTATTCTCTTTTATATACTGTGATGTAATTAGCCCAGGCACTGCACTGGGCTAAGTGCCATAGACGTATTATTCTCTTATATTCTGTGATGTAATTATATCCATTCTACAGATGAGGAAACAGGCATAGAATAGAGAAGAGGGAGCCAGGACTCAAACCCACATCTGGTGGCTCCAAAATCTGCATGTAAAAATCTTGGCTTTTTGTGCCTTCCACTGTTGCCATAGAGAGCATTGCATCTTAGGGGTTACAGATGATCTCCAAAGTTGCTTACGTAAATCCTTTATTACCATCACATGCACGCGCGTGCACACACACACAGCCTATTTCCCTTTCTGGTTAGAAGTTGTGTCATTTTTCAGTATTGCTCTAAAAACAGATTACTGACAATAGATCCTATAGTGCTTCTATTACCAATTTGTACAGTCAGCCTACAACATTACTCATAAAAATGTTGTTTTGGAGCCACTGTGGGTCTCTTTGAGCATATCTGCAATGCCGTCTGTACAGAGAGTACATCTGAGAAGAATGAGGATGGGGAATAACATAATTAAGCCTGTTGGGAAGCCCTCTCTCCGAGGTTAACTGGAGGTTCAGATGTGGGTATTATGATGGTGAACTCCGTTCCCTGATGCTCCATTTTGGAAGTTTAGAGTTATAAGGGACTCTAGCAAGTATCTTAGTTCAACTTTTCTCCTCTGCCAGAATCGCTTTGACAATATTCCTGATAGTTATATCACCACTTGTGATAGCTGGGGAGGGAGGTGCAATCTCACGGGATTTTTCATTTCATTTCTGGACTCCACTGATGGTTAGATAGTTCATTCTTCTATCTTCATTTCTATAACTCTCACTCTCTGATGCTTCTAAAGCAGCATAGAATAACTATGTATTTTATACATGACAAACCTTTAAAATTTGAAGACAGCAATCAGGTTTTGATCGTGAGGCAGATTTCCTATGTGAGAAAGTTGGGTCTCATTTTGTGCTCCATTATAACCACAGCAACTAGAACACTGTGGGAAATAAAGTAGGTAGGTACTCATGAAATTTCTTGATGAATGACTGAATGAGTTTTCTCTTTTCTACACTAACAGCCTCAGAGTCTTGAACAATTCTTCATGAGATATGGCTTCTAAATTTCTCATGGACTTAGTGATTCATTTATGAACATGGTCTACTTTCTTGATATCTATTTCTTTGAATGTGAAACATGAAATATGACCATTAACTCTTCTTAAATGTGAGCTCTATGTGGTGAGGGAACAGGTGAATGAGTGGTTGAATGAATAAATGCTTAAGGGCTGCTCTAGGCAGTTATTGGGTAACTTTTAACCCTGCCATGCTTGGCCACAACTGGTTGAGATAATGGTAAATATCTAATTTTGTTTGGGCCAATTAGATTCCTTTCCTGGGAATTTGGAATAAAGACCTATCTCTAAGGAGAGGACCTGAAAGGTCTAGCATTGAGGCTGAAGTAGAGACATGACTAGTTACAGCCTCATGGAGCAGAACCGAGAGCAACAGTGCAGTTCGACAGGGAGAAACACAGGAGAGACACAGCCCTATTGAGAAAAGACCACATTGCTGCCTACAGACCACGTGGCTCCCCAGTGCCTGGCTCCAGTTTCCATGAGGGTCAGCTCTCTCCACTTTGTGAGATCTCTGAATTCTTACAGTAATCACTGTCCCACTCTGACAGAGGGATACACACACACACACACACACACACAGACATGCATTTATTAAAGGTTGCTTAGGTTAGTTCTATTCCTTCCAAACTAGCATGGAACAGTTTATTCAACCTAATATAACATGAACTCTTTTTTTAAAAATTTTTACTGGAGTATAGTTGATTTACAATGTTGTGTTAGTTTCAGGTGTACAGCAAAGAGAATCAGTTATACATATACACATATCCACTCTTTTAGATTATTTCCCCGTATAGGCCACTGCAGAGTATTGAGTAGAGTTCCCTGTGCTATACAGTAGGTCCTTATTAGTTATCTGTTTTACATATAGTTGTGTGTACATGTCAATCCCAATCTCCCAATTTATCTCTCCCTTTCCTTTCTCCCTCTGGTAAACATAAGTTTGTACAACACTAATTCTTGATTCATATTCTGAACACAGATAACTAAAAGGCCCAGGTTTATTCACATGAATTGCTGCTAAAATGATTGTGTATTTGATTTTTTTGGAAAGTTTGCTCATTCACCCATTCTTTCAGCAACAGTATATTAAGCTACTATTTACTATATGCAAATGTACTCTTTATAGTTTAGCTATTTGCCTGTCAATTGTCACTTTTTGCCGCTGACAAGGACTGTTGCCTCTAATAATCTTCCCTTTCTATTAACTTCTTATCGGCAGTGGAGAAACAAACAGGTTACCAAATACCGAGGTCGTGAGCAGTAACGAGTAGGATAAGAGCTCTTAGTGTGGGCACGTGCAGGGATGACACAGTGCTCAAAGCACCTGATGTTTACTCTATTTATTTTGGGTGCAAAGAGAACATTTTGCCTACTTCCTGTTTTCCTTTTAGATTTTGGATTGTTGAAAGTGTAGTAAATAAATAGTGGATAACTGGAGTGTTATGTGAGATTTTATACATACATATACATACACACATATTTCATATAAATTTCTACCTAAATACATACACATAGTTAGGGAAAAACTGAGTAAGGTTTCTACCAGAATCCAACAGTGAGGAAGCTTCAATCACATTTAAATAAATTAAATTGGTTCCATTTATGGACCAGCAGATGTACTTGGGACTTTTCCTCTTTTTTTTTTTTTTTTTTTTTTTGGGGGTCGGGGAGCCTCTCACTGTTGTGGCCTCTCCCGTTGCGGAGCACAGGCTCCGGACGCGCATGCTCAGCGGCCATGGCTCACGGGCCCAGCCGCTCCGCGGCATGTGGGATCTTCCCGGACCGGGGCACGAACCCGTGTCCCCTGCATCGGCAGGCGGACCCTCAATCACTGCGCCACCAGGGAAGCCCACTTTTCCTCTTTGATTATGCATCTTGAATAAAACTGAAGATTAAACTTGGCCCTCCATACACCATTCTTTACTTCAGTCGAATTAACCAACATTGAAACACCCATTTCCAAGCTGCTTTTCAGCAATTCCAATTTGTATGGGACCCTCCTGGCCCCCATCACTTGTAGGTTCAGTTTTAGGGGTGAGAGGGACATGAGGAAGAAGGTTTTTTGTTTTGTAGCCCAAATGGCAGTGCAGTAGTCAAGCTTGTGCTTGGTCCATCCTTCATTTTCATAGCAATGAAAACAGTACCGTGCTGGGATAAGAGATGAATCCTAGCTCTGCTACCTCTTAGCCATACAACCTTTCTGCAGTTCTCTTAATTTCTTTGCACTTCAGTTTCTTTATATCTAAAATGAGGTTAACACTACCAACTTACAGGAATTGCTATGAGGGTTAAAAGACTTAATGTTTATAAAACACTTAACATACTGCCTGGCACCAGCAAGTGTTCAATAGATGGTGAGAGTCTGCTGTCAGTGCCCCCAAAGATAAATATAGAAAACAGCATGTGAGGTAGAGGACTAAGAGACACATTTTATAAGAGGATAGTACATTTTCTGATAGTCCTGATGTTAGTTTAGAAAATCTTAAAAATTTTTCAGTGGTAATACAATTTATTTAGAGGCCCGTCCTAGGGATAATATGAATTCTCTTATGAGGACTGTCCCAGGCTTCTTCTTCTGTGAGAACAAATTCCCTTGTGCTTCTTAAATTTCTGTATTTTGGTAGAGAGTCTGTTTTCCCTAATGCACCATGGGCTTTCTCAGTGTTTCTATTTTCGATCTTAGTAGTTTCAGTCTGCGCTGTGGCAAGAATGTTATTTAGAGGAAAGAGGAGAAATAGCAGTTCTTTACCATGAACACTGTCTTAAGACCCCACATCATTTTCTACTAATCTTTCATCCCTTCTTAGACATTTTGCAGAAAATGGCCTATCCTGTTTTGTTTTGTTTTGTTTTGTTTTTTGCGGTACGCGGGCCTCTCACTGTTGTGGCCTCTCCCGTTGCGGAGCAACAGTCTCCGGACGCACAGGCTCAACGGCCATGGCTCACGGGCCCAGCCGCTCCGTGGCATGTGGGATCTTCCCGGACCGGGGCACGAACCCGTGTCTCCTGCATCGGCAGGCGGACTCTCAACCACTGTGTCACCAGAGAAGCCCTATCCTGTGTATTTTTAATCCTTGGATCTAAGAAAAAGTTCTTACCAGCTAATTGCTGTGCATTTCAAGGCTGAAGTGCTTGTATTTAGGTTTGCTCCCTCTTGGATGACTTGTGAAAGTATCTTCCAACCTCCTGACGGAGTGAGTTTCTTCAGACTTAAACTAAGAATCAGAAAGGACTGTGACGATGTAGTTGATTTCAGAAGTGTAAATAATTGATCAAGTTCTTGGAATATTGGACCAAACTTGTAGGGGAGGCTGAGGAATCTGGATGTCCCTCGACTTTTAATAATAGGATGGAACACTATTTGGAATGCAGGGGATTGGATAGACCAGATGACTACAAAGTTACCACTCCAAGATAAAAACTGTCGGTTGAGCAATATGCAATCATATATATGGGTGTATCATGTGCTTCTGTTCCCTTACTCCAAACAAGTCCTTGCTGCTGGCAGGGAGATCAGCCTGGTCATCAAAATTTGCTGCTGCTAATTCAGATGTGAAGTGGTTAATATTTGTTATGCACTTAAAATCTCTTTATGGTAAATGGTACAGGGAATTAATTTCCTATATACACAGAATGTATCAAGATCAAAGAACTTCAGAAGAGGTCCCATATCCAGCTAACAGATCTGTATCTGTTTGTGCTTAGATTGTAAAACTTCAGAGAAACTCAAATTTCTCATGTTACTCTGAAGCAAGAAATGTGCTTTCTTGGTGAATATCTCACTAAGTAACTCACTTTTGCTAAGTAACAGGCTCTTAAGATAACCTTTACCTGCCCTTTAGTTTAAGACTTCAAAGAGAAGTGTCGTCAGATTTATCAATGTGATTCATTCTCTAACATTTTCTCTGCTAGGAGAGAGCCCCATTTTCCTCTGACTGACTGCCTAGGGGAATCTCTGGTATAAAGAGCAAACATCCTTTTTAGCAAATAGCCAGATATGACGGTAGTGAGTATGTAGATCATCTTGCTTATTTTGTCATCCATCAGGGCAGAGATGGAAACATTGTGAGCTGGGAACGTTGAGTTTCGTTTTTACCGGTATTCTTGCCTTTTAGAAGGTATCTGTTAGGAGTAGTTAAAGTAAAATGGATTGCTTCTAAAATTGTGAGATGAGCTATAGGGCAGCATTTCTATTTAATTAGCTTTTTTTCTTTTTGTATTTTCTGCTGAGAAAAATGGAGTGGGACCTAAGCTATCTATTCATTGAAGCATCCAGGTTGCTTAGAATACTTTTAGATTAAAAGGTTAGGTTCTTAAGTCAGCTAGGAACACTGTTTATGGGCACTCTAAAAAGTGTAGCTAGACAATTTGTAAGTTCAATTTCATGTCAATTATAATCTACTTTCATGCTTCTTTCTGTGCTGTAGGTATTTACCAAGCTCAACCAGCATTTCTACCTCTAATGAGAAAGATTAGAGGTAAAAAATCTTTTCTACCCACAGGTGGAGATGGAAGACAGCATCTTCTCCCTTCCTTCTCAAAGCATCCAAGCTCCTAATTTTTTATTTATGTATTTATTTATTTATTTTTGGCTGCCTTGGGTCTTCATTGCTGCGTGTGAGCTTTCTTTAGTTGCGGCGAGCAGGGGCTACTCTTTGTTGTAGTGCTCTGTCTTCTCATTGCGGTGGCTTCTCTTGTTGCGGAGCACGGACCCTAGGTGCACGGGCTTCAGTAGTTGTGGCACGTGGACTCAGTAGTTGTGGCTCACGGGCTCTAGAGCACAGGCTCAGTAGTTGTGGCGCATGGGCTTAGTTGCTCTGCGGCATGTGGGATCTTCCTGGACCAGGGCTCGAACCCATGTCCCCTGCATTGGCAGGCAGATTCTTAACCACTGCAGCACCTGGGAAGCCCCCAGGCTCCTAATTTCAAAATCGTATATTCTTTCTCCACTTCTAATCTAATGTTAAATTACATTGATTTTGTCAATATTTTTTTCTATTTGCTCCCCCACTTTCCATTACTATTGTCATTATCTTAGCCCAAGCCCTCTTACTTCATTCATTAAATGTGTACTCTGCATTAATTTATTCATTCAACAAGTATTTATTATTTACATACTATGTACTAGGGATTAGCAGCTGGAAATACCAGCAATAATCAAGATGAAACCTCATATCAGGTACAATCTTCTTAACTGAGTCACTGCAAAATCCTTCAGATAGGTCTTTTATGTAGTCTCTCTCCCTACATTACATTAAAAACACTACTGCCAGTTTAATTTTGTGTAATGCTTCATTCTGGCTTGCAGGACCAAGAGTGTGTGGCCCTAGTGTTCTTTCCAGGATAATCTGACATTATTCTCTTAATTTTCCTACATTTTGGGTAGATCCATCTGCTAGGTATGCCAGCATGATCCGTGGCCTTTCCCAGTTTCAGCGGTTATGTTGTCCTTTTCATATGGATTTCCCCTCCCGCATCCCATATGACAAAATCCATCCACTTTTAAAGTTCACTTTAATGATCACTTTCTTCAGGAAGATTTTCCTGATCTCCTTCCTCCTTCTTCTTTGGCAGATCCTTGGGATTTGTTTTCCAGCATTGGTTTTTATTATCTAGCTACCTAAGCTCTGTCCCGACACATTCTGAGTTGCTTACGTAACAACCTAGAAAGGAAGCTAAACTTGCCCTAAGCAGTTGTCAGCAACAGCCCCAGCAGTTTTTCTATTTCTGGAACACTCGTGTTCTCTGCCAGTTCTCCTCGGACTCTGCCAGTTCTTTGTCCATCTCTGTCCTCTTTTCTCTGCACCTCCACACCAAACCTGGTTTTTAGGTATTTCTACTTGTTCTCTTGGCATTTGATAGTTGATTCCCCATACTGGATTTTGAACGAGTTTGTGTGTCATTTTTTTCTTAAAGTGGATATTCTTGGGTAGGATCCTGCTTGTATTCCAATCTCTTCAAATTCCAATCTTCCTTGGAGCCAAACCAATGCTCACCTTCCCCTCTGTATTCCCCCAAGGTGGGGAGATGGTCAATCAATTATCTTTTTCTCACACTCTTTTCCCTTTTTTAAAATCAAAAAAATTAATTGTGGGGAAATGCATGTAACATAAAATTTACCATCTTTATCATTTTGAAGTGTACAGTTCAGCAGTGTTAAGTACACTAATATTGTTGTGCAGCCAATGTCCAGAACTCTTTTCATCTTGCAAACTTTCTTTGTATTTTTAAACAGCTATTTATTTGCTTGCTTTACCTCACTTATTAGACTGGACATTTCTTGAGGACAAGGCTGTGTTACTGACTTTTGTATCCCTTATCAAACTGCCTGTTATAATCAATGAATAACTGCTTCATAAAGTTGAATTGACCCAAGCTTCCCCTGTGTTCTCATCTAATGTGCTCTCCACAGGAACGTTGCTTTGCTAACAGACCTAGATTCTGCCATCAGTGAAATAGAGTGCATCTTGAAAACATTTCCACTTATGTAAGAAAGGGAGATGAACGTCAACAGAGTTAGAAGTTGGCCTAAGCGGTATTGCCTCTGCTTAGGAGGTTTTGCTTTTTGGCTTAACTGTTACATGGCGCTGTTGTGTTTGTTCTGGGAGATGGGAAAGCTGTTTTATTTATTTTAAGAAGGCAGAAAGCCAGGAACACATAATTGAAAGGAAGTTTCTGTGCTGACATATTATTATTGTAACTAAGATGGTTACAAATAAATTGAAACTTCCTTTTGTTTGAAGTGGTTGATGTGAACTGGAGTTTAATATTTTACACTCGTGAAGTTGCCAAGTGACAAATACTTTCATGATTCCTGTTTTTTAAAAAAGCCTCTAAATTTACACTCTACTAGTAATGTGTTTCTTTACATAACAGCCTCACAGAATTATACTGTACACGTCACCCCTGTTCTCCAGACTTAGGGGAAACACGTTATCTCCCTGCTTCCTGTCCATATCTCTGAAGGTACTCAGAGGGCTTGTGTCTCATATAGTCACCTCTAGTTCCGTATTCCTGCTTCTGGAATTCTTTTTTTTTTTTTAATTATTTATTTATTTTTGCTTGCATTGGGTCTTCGTTGTTGGGTCTTCAGTGCTGCGTGAGGGCTTTCTCTAGTTGCGGTGAGCGGGGGCTACTCTTTGTTGCGGTGTGCGGGCTTCTCATTGCTTTGCCTTCTCTTGTTGCAGAGCTCGGGCTCTAGGCGCACAGGCTTCAGTAGTTGTGGCACACGAGCTCAGTAACTGTGGCTCGTGGGCTCTAGAGCACAGGCTCAGTAGTTGTGGCACCCGGTCTTAGTTTCTCCGCGGCATGTGGGGATCTTCCCAGACCAGGGCTCGAACCCGTGTTCCCTGCATTGTCAGGTGGATTCTAAACCACTGTGCCACTAGGGAAGTCCCTGGAATTCTTTTTCTTGTCTGCATTTTGTCTCCTGTGGCTTTGTTCTCTTTCCTCTACCCAAAATGTGGCCCAAAGCATCCCATTTTCCTTGATTTCTCAAAAATACCAGGCAGATAGATGTCTAGAAGAGGTATTTAAATGGAGAAAGAGGTAGCACAGAGGTGCAGGTTACCTTACATAATAATGGTGCAAAACATTTTAAAATCAGATTTTAGGCACACTGTTCTTAAAATTCCTTAACCATTGTTACCACTGGAAATATTTTGGGGACTGACTTCACTCTTCAATTTCCAGGGTCTCTTGAAATATCACTGATTTCTGTCCACTTCCTTTTTTGCTCACCTCTGGGCCCCTAATCTCCTTCTGCAAGTTGGTTCTTGGAATATCACTCCCTCCAAATTTTGTCCTCTGTTTATCTTGCCCAAATTTCTATCTATCATGCTCTGAGACTATCATTCCATAATTATAATGGCAAATGTTTTTTGTTTGTTTTTACTAAAAAGATAATTATCTTCCTGAAAGGAATTTAGTTTTAAAAAACTTTTGTTTTAGAACAGTTTTAGATCTAAAGAAAAATTGCAAAGATAGTAGAGAGTTTCCATGTACCTTGCACCCAGTTTCCCTTATTATTAAGATCTTACATTAATACGGTTCCTTTGTCACAATTGATGTGCTGCTATTGATACATGATTATAACTTAAGTCCATACTTTATTCAGATTTCCTTAATATTTTCCTAATGTCCCCTTTCTGTTCCAGTATGCCATCCAGGATACCACATTACATTTAATTGTCACGTGTACTTAGACTCTTCACAGCTATGATAGTTTCTAAAACTTTATTTTTGATGACCTTGCCAGTTTTGAGAAGTACTCGTCAAGTATTTTGTAGAATGTTCCTCAACTGAGATTGTGTGATGTTTTTCCTCATGATTACACTGGAGTTATGTGTTTTTTGGGGGAAGACCACAAAGGTAAAGCGTGATTTTCATCAACGTGACTTATCAATGTGGATGTTGACCTTGATTACTTGGCTGAGGTAGTATTTATTGGGTTTCTCCACAGGAAATGTACTCTTTTTTCCCCCTTTTCATATTGTACTCTTTGGAAGGAAGTCACTATGTGTAGCCTGCACTTAAGAAGTGGGGAATTGTGCCCCACCTCTACATAAATTATTTAGAGTCCTTCTGCATGGTAGATTTGTCTCTTCTCCCTCATTAACTTATTTATTCAATCATTTATCTATATCATTTGGACCCATGGATATTTATTTTATGCTCTGGGTTATAATCCAATGCTACTTTACTTATTTTGTTGCTTAAATTGTTCCATTTTTAGCCATTGGGAAATTTTTCCATTGACTCCTGGGCTCCTGGTTCTCTTTGACATGCTCCTATCATTGTGGGGTTTTTGGTTTTTTTATTTGTTTTAGGACTTCCTTACTTTCTGGTTTTATAAGATGTTCTGGTACATCTTGTATATTTCCTGCTCCAGCTACAGAATCATTCATTTCTCCAAGGCTTCTTGGTTCCTTTTATTGGATAATGGTATTAGAAACCTAGATCTAGGTGCTAGGTGAGTTCATTGCTCCTGGGTTGTCATGGCTTCTAGGCCCTTTCAGCTGACAGAGCAAGGAAAAATATGTGTGTATACTAATACTTGTGTATACTTATATCTATAAATATTTATGTTTGTATCAACCTATATCTGTATTAAGCTAAACATGAGTTCATACTGATGTCTCCAGCTCTAATCCATTACCACATGGATCATTCTTGATCATGGATCATTCTTATCCTCCCACTCTGATGGTGAGAAACCTGGCTCTTGCCATCTGCTGTACATTTACTTAATTGTTCATGTATAGTAGTTTCAGAATTGTTAATCTGTTCCCCCATGGAATGCAACTTTATTAGCTAGAGTGCAACGTTTATGTTCAATTTCTTTTGCCTTTAGTATTAAGCCTCCTCTCACTTCCAAAGATACTTAAGGCTGCACCTTTCTCCCTAACTCCCTTCAGTGAGGTTGTTTCATATATTTGTAATATAGTTAGATTGTTTTTTCACATTCTGAGTTCCTTTCTGAGATCACCTAAATAACTTTCTAAAAATTGCTCACATAAAAGTTCACTCATCATGCTTAAAGTTCCATGGATTTTGACAAATGCATAATCCAAATGATAGCCATGAGTACTATCATAAAGGATAATTTTAATGTCCTAAAAAGGTCCTTGTGTTTCACCTATCCATTTCTTGTCCCCTGCCTCTGAACCCTAGGAACCACTGATTTTTTACCATTTTACACTTTTGCCTTTTCCAGATGTCATATAATTGGTATATAGTATATAAAATTTTCAGACTGACTTTTTTTACTGAGAAATATACATTTGACATTAATCTATGCTTTTTTCATGACTTGATAGCTCATTTCTTTTTACTGTTGAGTAGTATTCCATTGAATGAGTGTACATGTATCATTTCCCTTTTCCCCTGAAGAACTTGTTATAATATCTCTTGCATCTCTAGTTCTGCTGGAGATGAATTCATTCAGTTTTGTCCATTTGAAGTCTTTATTTCTCCTTCACTTTTGAAGTATAATTCCACTGGATATAGAATTCTAGGTTTTTGGTTTTTTTCTTTCAACACTGAAATATTTCATTCCACTTTTTTCTTGGTTGCATGATTTCTGATGAGAAGTCCTTTGTAATTCTTAACCTTGTTTCTCTGTATAGGTACATTGTTTTTTCTCTTTTAACTTTTTAAAGATTTTGTCTTTGGCTTTGCTTGTCTGTAGTTTGAATATGATATGCTTATTTTTTTAAAAAATGTTTTCTGCTTGATGCACTCTGAGCTTCCTATGTTTTGGTCTGATGACTTTCATTACTTTTGGAAAATTTTTACCCTTTAGCAATTTCTTCTGTTCCATTATCTCTTTCTTCTCTCTCTGCCATTACAATTTCACAAATATTACCCTTTTGAAATTGTCCCATACGTCACAAATGTTCTGTTCTGGTTTTTCATTCTTTTACCTCCTTGAATTTCAGTTTAGGGAGTCTCTATTGACCTGTATTCAAGCTCATTCTTTTCCTGGCTGTGTTAAGTCTGTTGATATGCCCTTTGAAGGCCTTCTTCATTTCTATTACAGTGTTTTTGATTTCTAGCCTTGAAAAAATTCTTTCTTAGATTTTCCATCTCCCTACTTATATTACCGACTTTTGCATGTTGTCTGCTTCTCTTTTTCCCATTATAGCTCTTAATATATTGTTCATAGTTGTTTTAAATTTCTGGTCTGATAATTTTAACATTTGTGTCATATTTGAGTCTGTTCCTGATAATTGTTTTCTCTCTTTAGACTGTGTTTTTCTTGCTATTTGTCATGTCTTGTAATTTTTTGTTGAAAGCTGAACATGTTATATTGGGCAATAGGAACTGAAATAAATAGGCCTTCAGTGTGAGGATTTATATTAACCTGGCTAAGATTAGGACTGTTTGTAATATTTGCCATAGCAATATGTACCAGAAACTTCGAATTTCTCTAGTATTCTTGTTTTTGTCTCCACACTTGATTTAGGGCTTCGCTAACTGCTGCTTCTCATAAAGAGTGTGTTGTGCAGCCATGCCTCTGGGAGACCAATCAGAGACTTGAAGGCAAGTTGATTATATTGTACTTCTTTCATCCTGGAAAGAGAGCAATTACATATTTACTGTAATTGACACATAGTCCAGGTATTGTTCTGTCTTTCCTACCTATAGTGTGTCAGCCAGCACCACTCCATGAGGGCTTAGAGAGTGTTTAATACACTGACATAGCAGCTAATAAAATACTGCATTGGATTAATGGGCGCACTTTACAGCAAAGAAGAGGTGGCAGTGGGCACATGACCGTGGGACCATTGGCTCTTTCATATTCTGTATCATTCAGAAACTGCTGGCCTGATGGAGTGTTGCAATGATCTTTGAAGGGGCAGCTGTGGTGACAGCTTAGAGATGATACCTTGCAAAGATGGAGTGTTATCCTCCAGGATATCCTGGATATCCTCCAAAGTTCCCTGATACATACCCTGCAGTAATTATTATTATACAGTGCTGTACTCTCAGTCAGTAGAATACGTGAGAAGCAAGGGATAGAAGTAGGAATTTCCCTGTTTCCCATCACTCCCAGTAATCCATTTGGTAAATTTATGCTTTTACAGGGCTAGAGTTCCTGGAGGTCACAGAGGGAACAATTTCTCAGCAAGTCCCTTTAAATGTTATGCTTCCGTTAACTCTGGCCGCTTTAGGCTTCTCATACCAGGAGACAAGCAGCAAAAAAGAGACACCATCCTGGTAGGGATGATTAACTCCTGGAAGTGGTAGGACTGTTAATGGTGACATCAGGGAAAAATAAATTTAGCAACCAGATAAACCACTAGGTTTCCTCTTGATACTCTCCTGCCTAAGTTGATAGTAAATGTACAAGTGAAATAGCCATGGCCTGAGAAGGAGGTCATGGTAATCAGCGGCTCAGACATATTAAGAATGCAAGTCTGGGTCACCCACGAGTTAAGCTACCTAGACTAACAGAGATGCTAGCTGAGTAGAGGGAATTTAGAATGAGAAGTAGAGGAGGGTAATGATAAGAATCAACTGTGGTCCAGAGACCACCTGCAGTAGTGGAAGCTAGAGTCTGTCTCACAACCCTTCATCTTCAAAGTTTTTCCAAGAGAAAAGATTAACCAGAATTCTGGAAGAGCTCTTCCCAGGTGACGTAAATTTATTTACATGAAGCAAATGGATTCAAGGAGCATAAGATGTGGATTGTAGCAGATGCTGTGTTATGTTGTGCAGATTATACCCTGAGAAACGAGACTCTCATCTCTCCAGCTGCCAGGGGTGCTGACATCACACAGCTGAGTCCAACCCTAAGACTAGCCATTGGAGAGAGAAAGCCAACCCATCCAAGACTACACCTCCACCTCAGGAGCAACCTGCATCCCATGGCTGATCAATGTAGACAGTATAAAGCCCTTTCCCCTCTCCTCTGTGAGGGACATCTCATATGGGTCACCCCAGCTTCAGAGTTCCTTGTGAAGTTGTCTCAGTCATCTGTGGCAGCTGAGTTGCATTTCGTCTTTCCCAGCTGTCCAATCCTGTTTCCCTCATTCCTTTGCAGGCAGTGTTCTGTGGATCACTCCCCAGTAAATCACCTGCATATCAATCTCCATCTCTGGGTCTGTTTCCCAGGAAACCCAATCTTTGACACACAACGAGGGGACCTGAGAATATATAAAGATATTTCAGCTTATCTTAATCTTTTCTTTTCTTTAATGAATGAGCTTTCTTTTCTTTAATGAATGAGCTTAAATCTTATATGGTAGGAATGGTGGGTTGAAGGATAGAAAATAAAGATGATATAGGGAAATGACCAAAGTATTGGAACCTGTGGTAAGAATGAGACAAAATAAGAGGGTATTAATCAAAACTGGGCCTAGTGGTACTGAGTCTAGAAAA
This sequence comes from Lipotes vexillifer, assembly GCF_000442215.2. Taxonomy (NCBI): domain Eukaryota; kingdom Metazoa; phylum Chordata; class Mammalia; order Artiodactyla; family Lipotidae; genus Lipotes; species Lipotes vexillifer. The sequence continues at coordinate 1,368,445 of NW_006787464.1, forward strand.
ACAGATAAAATATGATGGAGATCATCCAGGGAATTATTGAAGGGATTGAAAAAGAGTAATAGTGAGGTGCTGTACAGACCAGATTGTTGAAGAAAGAAATTTCTGGGTTAACTTTACACCAAAACTGAACACACAAGTGATATCAGCCTGCAGTGTCTTCCCCTGAGGTCTGTCTGCCTATTTTTGCTGTATGAAGGATTCTAAAGGGTCTAATGGGAAGTCTCTGTCCCATCTTACCAAGTGGGGGTGTGTGTGGAAAGGGTAGGTCAGCTGGTCGGGTAGTGAGTAGGTGGTGTTTTGAGAGTTTCTGTTTTGTTTGTAGACATTGGGGTGATTTAATCCTTGCTAATATCATACTTTCTTGGAGTGCGGTGAAAAGATAGCCTGTCAAAGTGTCAGGGTCATGCTGTCCATCCTAATAGAGCCAAAACTCCTTGGAAAATTCAGCAGTGCTCTTCTCTGGCGCTTGACACTTCAAATGATGGATAGTTTTCCCCACCTTTCAATTTCACTGTCATTGTCATCAGTTTCTCCTGATCATAGAGTCTTTGTCTGATAACTCAATGGGCTAATAGAAAATGAGATTTATCACATGGGTGTGCTGTGTACTATTCAGCTCGACTGTAACCTTTGGAAAGCAGGAATCATGTCTGTTTTGTTCATTGCTGGTTGTCCAGCCCTTGGTTATGAGTAAGTGCTCAATAAATTCATTGTAGGACAGTGAATTTTGGGCAAGGCATTTAATGTCTAAGATCTTCTGTTTCCACATCTATTGGAGTGGGAAGAAAAGACTCATTTTACTTTCTTCATTATCTATGTGCAGCATTTTAATATTTAAAAGAAACAACCACATGTAAAATCAATTCTTTTATAAAAAGCCCTGAATCAAACCATTTAGATTTGAAAGGGAACATGTAGCCCACTCTCACATGTGGTGCAGAAATACTTTCTGTTGTATTCCTGACAAATAGTTACTCAGCATCTACTTAATTACTTGTTCCAGTGACTGGCAACCCAGTCTGTCCTAATGAGCTCCACTGTCAGAGAATTCTAGAGCAGTGATACATGAGATGTGGTCCCAGGACCAGCAACACCAGCACAACCTGGGATCTCATTAGAAATCAAGAATCTTGGGCGCTACACCAGGCCTTGAGTCAGAATCTGCATTTAACAGGATCACCTGGTGATTCACCTGCTCATTAAAATTTGAAAGGTATTGCCCCAGAGTTTTTGTTTATAATATCGATCTGAAAGTTTATTCTTTATAGTCTCCACTCATTATTAGTCTCAACTTAGTTTCTCTTAACTTTATATAAATTCAGTCTATTCCTTATTCCACATGACAGCTGTTCAAATATTTGAAGGCAGAATTCAAATTGTTCTTGGGCTGGACTCTTCTCAGATTGTAAAGGCTGGAACTCTTCCTGTCCTGAGCTTTCCCATAGTACCTTTGTCCTGCAGGAATGTTTTAACAAGACTATCAGTCTGTAACTGAAGCATTTATGAAAGGAAAGGCAGGCTACCTCACCCCTTTGCCTTCAAGATTGGCGGAATGCAATGAACAAGAAAGAACATTTGAGCTGATTGTTTATACACTCAAGCTTCAGGGCATATAAACAGGATGAAACCACTTATCTCACCCTATCTCACCCGTACTGATTGTTTCCTACAGATTGCGGCATTTTCCTAAATTTACTATCTTTTCAGGGACAGTTGTTCGAGTTCAGTCTTCTCTTTTCTAAACTAAAAACACCCTGTTTATTTAAGTACCTCTTGTATAGCAGGATTGGAATGGAAACTTTTTGAGAGAAGGGATAAAGTCTTACTCATATTTTTATTTTAAATTTCAAGTTAGATCAGTACACTTAGCACATAATATGCTATTAATAAATATTTTTTGAATACACAAATGAATTAATGAATAGGGGAATAAATGTAGTTGTAGGCCTTTGTTACCATCTTTCAAAAACATGTTAGTGTGTTATGGCCGTGAAAAAATGTGGCATCATGAATTGGGCAGAATACTCCAATGTGTTGCATGATTATTTTAAAGTAGTGGCTTTTTTAATTCCCCTAATTTAGACTTTATGCTTTGATGAGCTCAGCCTAATAATGACAAAAGAGAATAGCTGTGTTTAGAAAGCCCTAATAGACCTCTACAAAGTTGGTTTAGCTTATCAACAAGGTGAAATTTGCTTTAAAGGGCATTTTTAGAGTTTTTTCCTTTTGGATCTGAGGGGGCTTTCCAAGATTAGGAATGCTTTTCTGGCTAAATAAACTGCTGAGATATTTCCCCTTACCTCCTTCTTTGCTTCCTGATCCCTCTGTCTGAAACCACTTCCTTCACCTGAGATCACTTCTTCACTAAGTATTAACTATGAAAAAAAACTGTGGGGAGAGTTGTAAGTGCAGAGCAGATGGGTAAACATAATGGTTCAAGAAAGGTGATGATGAAATATGACATTTTCTGGTGTTGGATATAATAAAGGGTAGAGACAGAGGAATGGGAAACAGACTGGCTCCTTTGCCATGGCAACAATAAGTGCATTTATTATATAAACAGAAGGAGGAAAGGCAATTATTTGGTCCCTATGTTTTTCTTTCCTAATCCTGTGTTTCTCTGGTTTTCGGTTTAGTTTAGATTCTCAAAAGATGGCAGCCAGTTACCTTGCAATGACATTGATCATTTCCTTAATTGCCCAAGATGTGCAGGTATACACTTGAGTTTAATATTTTACTATTAAAAATAAATAAGGATTTCTTTAAAAGCTCATCAAAGAATAGCTTGTGTCCTATGTTGTCAAGCACAGAAGAGTACCCTCTTTAAAAGTTTGTATCTTTATTTTGATACAATAAACTTACAAGCAGGAATCAAGGTACCTTTTTCTTTCCAATTCAACATCATTAGAAAATTGTCTGATTCATTCATGTATGTCTCAAGGTTAAATGGTCATCAGTGAGTGTGCGACAGAGAAACACTAAGTGATTCTAGTTTAAAAGGAAAACCAATGTGCATTGAGTAGCTGCACTTGATAGTTCAAAAATGTACTTTCCTTTGCTATGTCAATATGCACCTGATGCTCTCTGGTACCAGTGGAAAAAGGAAAGCTATTAAATGTTTATGATAGTGAAACACTGTATTTTAGGAGATAGGATAAATGGCGGGGGCTGGGGGGTATACAGCAAACCAACTGCAATCCAAGAATACAGTACTTTTCCCAAAGAGAACTGGCATGTTTTCACAATATTCTTCCCTTCCTAGAAGGGGCTGTGCAAAATTGAAAAATGTAATAAGTTTTCTGAATAATCCGAAATTTGCCACATGAGCTGTGAGATAGATTGGGGTAAGTTTCTTACACAGCTAAATATAGTATTACCATATGATCCAGAAATTGATTCCTAGGGATTTACCCAGCTAATTTGAAAATTTATGTCCACACAGAAACCTGCCTGTGAAAGTTTATAGCAGTTCTACTCATAATCATCAAAACCTGGAAATAACCAAGATGTCCTCCAATAGGTAAATGGATAAACAAACTGGTATGTACATACAATGAGGTACTATTTGGCAATAAAAAGAATGAGCTATCAAGTCACACAAGATATGGATGAATGGTAACTGTATATTTCTAGGTGAAAGAAGCCAGTCTGAAAGGGCTACATGCTCCATGACTTTATATTCTGGAAAGGCAAAACTATATAGACAATAAATAGATCAGTTATTACTGGAGTTTTGGGACGAGGGAAGGTTAAATAGGTGAAGTACAGAGAATAATGGTGGTGAAATCACTCTGTATGATACTGTAATTGTGGTACCTGACACAATGCATTTGTCAAAACTCATAGAACTCTACAGCACAAAGAGTGAGCCTTAATGTCTGCAAATTTAAAAAAATATTTAGGAGGTCAAGGGATCTCAGGATGGAATACAGACCATGACAAAATAATCTAACTATGTTATGAAAGTATGAATAAAACCTCAGTGTAAGGGGGTTAGGGGAAAAGTTGGCTGACCTAAAAAACTTTGGAAAAGAGTGGAGTAAAAAAAACAATTGTGCATAAGCACTGTATTCCAGTTGATAAAGTCTTCCACGGGGGAATAGGTTGACAATTCTGAAACTACTATGGTTGTATAATGGAATTTAAAAATTAAGTAAATAGATGTCAGCTAGTAGGAGCCAGGTTTCTTACTGTTGGAGTGAGAGTTTATGGGCAAGCAAGGGGAGGAGGAAGGAATGATCCCTGTGAATATGGCTTAGATTTAGAGACATAAGTATGAATTCATGGTTACCTTACCATAGATACAGATGTTTACATATATATGTGGGAATTATATATATATGGATTAGCTATATGCACATATATTTTATTTTTTTGTTCTGTCAGCTGGAAGGGCCTAGAAGCAAGGCCACATGTATCACACATATATTTGATTCTAATACTATTCTCCAATAAAAGGAACCAGGAATCCTTGGAGAAATGGCTGATTATAAGGAAACATACAAGATGAGCCAGAAGCATCTTAGAGTGCCAGAATGTGTAGACATGCCAACAAAAAAAATACCAATAGTAATGGGACATATCAAGGGAGACAAGAGCCAATGGAAGCAATTCCTAATGGCCAAAGATGGAACAATTTGAGTAATAAAATAAATTAAGTAGTATTGGATTATAATCCAGAATATTAAATAAATATCCACGAGTCCATGCTAATGTAAATAAATGATTAACTAAATAATTGTGAGAGAATAGATAAATCTCCCATGCAGAATTCCAAATAATTTCTATAGATCCTCTGTCCTTAAGGAGGTGGAACAAAGCTCCCTAGTTCTTAAGTGTGGGTTATGCATATTGACTTCCTCCCTAAGAATGCAGTATGGAAAGGCGGAAAAAGAGAAATTTTATAGTGGAGAAACCTGATCAACACTATGTCAACCAGGTGCTCAGGATGGTAATGTCATGTTGATAGTATGTACTCCTGATATGATGTGATGAGAACAGCCCTTTACTTGTGATCTTCCCACATAACCTATAACCATGGTCTAAGCATGAGAAAAACATTAAACAGAGGGATAGTGTACAAAATAACTGACAAGTATTCCTCAGTACTGTCAAGGCCATCAAAAACAAGAAAATTCTGAGAATTTATCACAGCCAAGAGGAGCTTACAGAGATGTGACTAATTGTAATTTCGTACCCTGGGTGGAATCCTGGAACAAAAGAAGAACATGAATTAAATACTAAAGAAATCTGAATGAAGTATGGACTTTAGTTAAAATTTGCTATCAATATTCATTCATTGATTGTGACAAATGCATCATACTAACAAGATGTTAATAACAGGGAAGTCTGAGTATGAGGTATATGGGAACTCTACTATCTTTACAACTTTTCTTTAAAATCTAAAACTGAAATAGAACATTTATTTAAAAATTCCTATTCCAAGTTTCACCCCATAGTGTTAAATCAGAATGTCTGGGCTGTGAGCTAGGCATCAGTATTTTATTTTTTAAGATCCCAAGTGATAACAGCGTGTAGCATAGTTTGGGAACCTCTGGGGTAGAAGTCTCTGAGGCACAGAGGCTGTATTTTGGCATTCCTTAATTTGCTCAAAATGTTCCAAACTAAATAAAAGTGTTGAGTGTTGCTTCTATTTTATACCTACCTGAAATTGAATTTTTAATAATGAGTGTGGTAAAAATAAAGTACTGGAACAAGTTGCCCATTTGAGCACCACTTGATGTCACACTATTGACTATGGAGCCACTAATAGACAAATGTATCAAGCATATAATTACAAACAATATTATATCTTAAAATAAAATTTCTCCTATAATTTTCCTGCAATTGAAGTGAAAAAGAAATTCACATGTATTTGTGAATTTCCTCTGTCTGGCCCCAGTCCCCCTCACCAGAGTATTATCATTATGTTCTAGTGGACCCATTTTCCACCCTTTTTTGACTTGTTCTGTGCTCCCTGGGGCTGACTCTATGGGTTGCAATATGCAGGGCCCCTTGCCCTCTGATTTCCAGTTGGGTTCATGCAGGATGGAGGAGACAGATAGGTTATTGTGAGCCCCACTCTTTCCCTTCCTCATCATGGTTCTGGCAGTGGCTGCGTTTGTCCTAAGTCCAGTTTCTCTCATCTCCAGCTCTCACTTGGCTCTGGGGACACTGTCTTCTTTCTTCAGCCCTTCAGGCCCCAAGGAAGTAATGGCTTCCTGCTGTGGCTAGTCTCTGGGTAACTCATCATCTTTTGTTGGCTTTTTAAAAATTTTTGCCTGCACCTCAGTAAATAGTCTCTTCACTGAAATATTTTTAGTTTAACCCTTAGAAGATGCCATCTGTTCCCTGTCAGAATTATGATGGAAAAAGTGCACAGTTGTCTACTCTTTGTACTTGGAAATGATGACCACTGCCCCTTTTTTAAAAAAAGTTGGTATAATGTCCTGCATACTACTTTGGCCTTAAAATGTCCTTTATTTTGTGAAGGGATGCGAATAGGAGAGAACATTATTTTCCCTAAATCTTTACTTGGCAAAGAAAAAGTTGGCAAACCTATGCTGGTTCACCACACATTTTTGAAATTTCACTTTTGAAATCCAGAGTCTGGGAACCATTGATCTAAATGAGTATTTGACTTTGAAACATTCAGGGAATTCAGCTGTAACTCATCTTACCACAAGAATCTACAAATCTAGTGAAAGTTGCCAATGTGAAAGTTGTCCTGGCAGGCACTCAAGTTACTGGGGTTTTGTTGTTTGCATATCTGATTGTCCCACTCCTGATAAAGATGGAAACAGTATCAGGGGAAAATAGAAGGAACTATAAAAATTGAAGTGGTTATCTTCTGCATCTTTCAGTATCGCATGTCACTGGATATCTGATTGGGGAAGGGATAGAGGAAGAAGATATGGGTGCATGTGGAAGTTTTTACAAGAAGTTGAAATACTCTTCCATCAATTGTGGAGTTTTGGTGATAGTGACTTAGAACTTCTATCTTCACAGATCCAGAAACATTTGTATTTGTTTTATTATAAATAGTTACGTAGGCTCATTTATAAACGACTCCATCACTAAGCAAAACGCATTGGACATTTGTGTTTATTGGTGTTTCAAATGGAGTATGTTTCGTGATGTCAAGTACAGCCAGTATATAACTGAAACACGATCTTTGAAGTGCCCTGTGCTTGGGCTAGGTAGAGGAACATAGGTTATATATTTATCACAGTTCAGTCTCCTTGACTTTAGAATTATTCTATGTTGGGAATGTGATATCCTTCTTTGTTGTATTTTATCACATTTAATTTGGACTGCGAAGGCATTAACATGTGATTGGGGTTTTGTTTGCTTGTTTGTTTTCATCCATTTAAAAACATTCTTTTGTTTTTATTCTCATTACTTTCTCTTTTTTTTCATTTAACATAAGAAAAGACACAAAGCAACTTTTAAAATTCATTCTTTGCTTTATATACCTTTTAAAAATACATCTTTATTGGAGTATAATTAATTGCTTCATAATGCTGTGTTAGTTTCTGTTGTACAACAAAGTGAATCAGCCATATGCATACATATATCCCCAAATCCCATCCCTCTTGAGCCTCCCTCCCACCCTCTCTATCCCACCTCTCTAGGTCGTTGCAAAGTGTCCAGCTGATCTCCCTGTGCTATGCGGCTGCTTCCCACTGCTTTATATACTTTTAAAAGGGAGCTTTAGAAGGGCTTTGTCATAGAGAAGAATTTTTTTTTCCACACAGTTAAAATCCAAACACAAGCTATTGTTCACATAACATGAAAGAAGAATTGGTAAACTCAAGGATTTTGTTTCTCTTTACATTTCTACCACTGAAACAAATGAATAGAAACTTTAAACCTTGATATATTTCCTCCTTTATCTGGTGGCAAAGACCAATAGATGCAAAGCCTGGAAATGTCAGTAACTATGTTTCCTACCTTGTAGAGAGATTTAGTCAGTGAGAGGGAATGAAGCCCACCCCTGTTGGGAAGCAGAGATAAGACATAGAGAAATTACTGGTGGTTTTAGGGTTCTTGAAGACCAGCTACGTGTCTGCTCTTTTTATTATTTGACTGTTCAATTCTACCTGATTCCATGAAATAAAAATTCCCCTTCTTGGCTAAGCTATTATGTTGGATTAGCTAACTTAGATTGAATTAGTGTAAGTAAAAAGAGAGACTTAAGGAAAGATCCTGAGGAAATTCACAGAATTAAAAGAAAAGTTGATCAGTGAGGCTTCAGGAGGACAGGAGCTGGCACTCATGGCGGGGACCCAGTGCCTAGGGCCAGGAGTTAGGTACCATCAAGACTCACTTTTCCCTCATGTGGCCTCTGTGGAGGAATAGTTTGATATATTACCTGCCATGTTTTTCCCAGGTATTTACCCCTTAGCCCTCTTCCATTCATGGGCATTTTTGTGTCCATTTTGTGTCCACAGAATGAGATGTTATAGCAGGCTGTGTTTGAGTCTCAGAAACACCGACCAGGAGCCAATTCAAGCTCTGAACATTAAGAGAGCTTTCCCAAGTTAGGGGGAAAAGAAGAGGGAAGCAGGGAGAGCTAAGTCGGTGTACCCCTGAGAAAGAGGCCCTGTACCCGGTAGATGACTCCACCACTAAGCAACACACAATGACAATTTGTGTTTATTGGTATTTTAAATCAAATATGTTTCATCCTATCAAGTACGGCCAATCTATAATTGAAACAAAAATTTTGAAGTACCCTATGAAGTTTATATCAGAGGATTGAACTCTAAGGGAGAGCAGTAACAGACACTCCCAATGAGTCTAGGGGGACTCCAAGGACCGAGGAATCACAGAGTAGGAAGACCCATTGCCCTTTAACCTAGATAGAGCTGGGGGTGGAGAGAAGGCTGTAGGGCTCTTGGCAACTTGGGGCAGCATGGGGTAGTACATAGGAATTGCTGTGTGATGAAGGTAGTCAAATCTAAAGCAGCCTCATAGAGTTCCAACTTGACTCACTTAAGGTATAGGAGCAGTAGAATAATTCCTGAGAGTAGCATAGATAATGGTTCTGGGCCTTGTAAAGCCTCACCTATAGCCCAGAGTGGTATTTGGTGAACACCTCTTAGTGTACTTCAGAAAGGCTTCAGGGGCAAGCAAGGAGAGTCATTGATCTTGAAGTGACCTTTGGCATGGACCCACGTAGATCAACACCTGAAAAACAGACAGGATGACGATTCAACAGATGCCAAATTCAACAGATCAGGACCTTTGCTTATCCTGGGTCCTGTTTTCCTTCCCCTCCAATTGTCCCCTGCTTAGAAGTTAAGAAAAGGAAATAGGACCCGCAATTTATTGGGGTTTAGCTTCTATTAGTTGGTAAAACAGGACTTCATTGGAGATATTAAGCTCACTGGCATAAAAAGAATTGACACACTTTCTCAACACCTGCTTATGTGGCTTCAAATTCAAATTCTGTCTTCTACTGTAGACTGTGTTCAGTCATGTGGCAGAGAACCTGGTTGCTGGCAGCTGCAGCTCACAACCACACAGATTCACCATCTGAGGAGAAAAAGCTCTCGAGCACCCCTTTGACTCCCACCCCCTGGAACCCCCATCCCAGCTCCTGCTGGCAAAGTCTTAGAGAACAACTTTGACTGGCCTTTCTCTAGTCATGTTCCCACCCCACTGACCAATTACAGAGCCAGGAGTGTAAGAGTCTATGAGAGATCCAGCTCGGATAACATGATACGTAGCCTCTGAAGCCAGGATGCTATAACTGGCAGCCCCAACTAGATGCACGTGCCTGGAGTCGGGGAAGAGCAGTCCCTCTGCCAAAAGGAAATACTTTGACCAGAAGAAGAGAAGGGGAGCTTGCTGATAAAATAGTGTGTCCTCTATAATCTGTTTGTATTGGGTATCTCTCTGGTAGGACCAGGTTAATAAAGGTTTCCTTACTGTTACATTGATATGATCAAGGCAAGTAACTAAAATAATGAACAGGATACTATGTCTTTTACAACCTAGTAGCTCAGAACTAGAATCTGGGCTCTGTAAAAAACAAACAAAAAACCCCACAACACTTAGTCTTTTTCATTGTAAATTTGTAAACTTTGCAACAGCTTAACTATGAGACTTGGTTTATAGGCCAGCGAATACCCTGGTGCTGTTTGCTCTTAAATCCCATTATACTCCTGCAGAGAACAAAGTGCTTTGTGCTATGTGAAAATTGGCCTATAGAATGTGAGTACCAATCATCAGGATTACCACATATATTGATCACTTTCCTTTAAGGTCCATAGGGACTTAAACTGACACACAATTCTATGAAAACGTCATTTAGCTGCATGATTCTGAAATGATTCTAGCCAACTGTTCATTCATAGCAGCCTCCCTCAGGCAACTGTTGAGGAGTAATTTCTCCACGTTTATTCTCTTAACTTTACTTCTTATTGTATTCTTTCAGATGCAAGGAAATAATTACTTTGGCTTAAGCATAAAATTTGGAGAACTTTGTAATTTCTCTTACACCCTGATGCCCACTTCTGGTAAAGAGGTAAATAGATAATAAATATGAAGATATAGCATGAAATACTGAAAAAATGTAAAAGATAAATTCCTTGAGGAAAAGTCATATTTTAGTCCAGGTTCTGGTACTAATTTAAAGGTTGGAGTGAAATAAGTTTTATTCTTGGTAGTAAATTGTAAACAAATATCCAGTTGATTTGCCTTTCAACTCGTAATAGCTTTTTGGTCACAGTTTAAATAGCTGCTGTGAAACTATTGGGTGTTTAGATAGGTGCAAGGATGTATTGTACAGCACAAGGAATATAGCCAATATTTTGTAATAACTGTAAATGTAAAGTAAATTTTAAAAACTGTATAAAAATTAAAAAAATAAAAATAAATAGCTGCTGTGAGTTTCATTGGTGTTATATAGCTTTTTAGGTAGTTGTGGGTAATACAATTTTCCCTTATTTATGCTGGTAGCATTTTAAAGAGCAAAAAAAAAAAAAAAAAAAAAGAGATGTTCCAATAGATTAGGAGCCTAAAAGAGTTACAGATTGGGTCTTCTAGCCAGTGAACAGCACCTGACAGTAACTGGGCTACCCCAGGCCTTAAGGATCATCTGAATGGCTCCAGTTTTCAGGAATAGTTTTCAAAGAACACATGATCTTACATTTCCTCTGATCATATTATCCTTTTAGATAACTTGGAAAGGTACAAATAACTAAGAAAACAATCTCCTAAATTAGGTAACTTAAAGATAGCCACTGGAAACATTTCGGTGTATTTCTTGTCTTTTTTCCTATGCATATATAATTTAAAATCCATTGAGATTATGTTACATATATAATTCCTATAACATATATGCTTTGGAAATTTAGAATAAAAATCTCCCTCTGGTATGTGACTTTTAAACAGTGCAATAGGTCTATAATCATTGTAAAGTACTTACAAAAAAAGTTTTTGTTTTTGTTCCTTTTAATTATGCAAATGAAAAACTACAAGATTTGCTTCTTATACTTCAGTCCAATGCATATTAATTGAGCAATTTCTACATCCAAGATAATGTGAAAAACACTTTGGGAGATTAAAAACAGAACAAAACATTTATAAGACACAACTTTTGCCCTCAAGGCATTTTATATAGATATATGCACAACTAACCATTAGATGAATCAGAGAGTGTTTTTTTTATAAAATAGAGACTAAATAAGTTTCCAAATGATCATAGGCCATAGACAGAAGAGCTCCAGTTTGGGAGATTACAAAGATGGGTCAGTTGAGTTGGATCTTGGTATATGGCTAGGATTTCAACCCACAGATGGTGTTGATGGGTAATGGTTGAAGGAAGGGTGATGTGGAATGAAGGAAACACATTCAGGATGGAATAGCATGAACAAAAGCAAGAAGTGAAAAAAAATGAGTTGACCTCTGTAGTAGAAGAAAACACTGGTAAAGTAAATCTCAGACGATACACTAAAAACAAATTTGAATGCCAGACTGATTTTATATGTATGTTTTTCCTGTAGGCAGTGTAGAACCACAGATACTTTTGAAAAGGGGCATAAAATGATCAGGGCTATACCTTAAGAGTATTATATGGGACATAAAATTCCTAGAAGGTATGGTATGTCATCTATGTGTAGGTTGGTGTTCGTATAATGGTTTTCTAAGTACCCTTTTAATTTTTTTATTATAAATTGATATGTTTTTTTCTTTCTATACCCCCAAAAACCTTTTTAGAACTACTTAAAAGAGCATAAGAATTGCCTAAAATATTTTAATGTCTAAACTTCCTTGTCATTAGTATTTGTTTTTTATAATTTGCAACTTAACAATGAAGTGTTCATTTTTTTCTGTATATATTTATTCCCTTTGTCTCTCTTTCATGAAATGCTTCATTCACTCAAAAAACATTTATGGGCAACTATATGAATAGAATATTGTGTTACATAATGAATATTACAGGAACTATGTGCCCTGGATAATTTGGGATAAATTCTGGGCCTGAAGATAGCATTTTAGTAAGGGGAATTTTGAATATCATTCATTTAAGGAAAATGCTAGCACTTGAGATAACCAAACCTTATTAGTTGATACTAATTATCCTGGTTATTAAATATTTGGAAATTTCGATTTCTCTTATTTGTTCTTTAATTTCCTTTCTAAATTTTTTAAATGTTTTCTTTCATTGCTTGCTAACCACTTATGATGCATACACATCATAAGCTGTCAAATTACTTAGTGGTTCTTTGAATGCTTGACTGAACTGGTTAAAGTCAAAGCCTGTGTATGTATGTTTAAACAATCTGCATCAATTAATTTTCTTGTTTTAGGTTTACTGATTTACCCCAACTGGATTGAAAATAAGACAGATAGATAGATAAATGGATAGACCTAGATACAATGAAGAACAGATGCTGGCAAAGTAAGTAAAGCAATCGTCACCTTTAGAGGGAAAAAATTGTTCATGCTTTGTGATTCAACTGTACTGTGGGTGGTAGGTAACATTTAAATTATGTAACATCATTTATACACAAAAACTTCTACATATAAATACTCTGAAGTTGCAGCTCCAAATCATAGATTATTTGGTGTGCTGGGGGCCTTAATTACCATCACTCTAGTCTAACCTCTTTCCCACCCAGTGTTGTCTTACAATATTTCTGATGGACAGTCTTTTAGTCTCTATTTAAAAATATCTAGTGATGAAGGGCTTAATGTCTCACCAGGTTGAGGGGCCACTAGGAGTTGGTGCCCAAGCCTCTCCTATTTTCTCCCCAGGTGGCACTGGAACCTCTCCTTGCCCTCAGCCTGGCCCTTCCCCAGCGGTGTTAAAGATAGACATGATTCCTTATCTTCAGCTCTTTTCAGAAGCATTCTGCCCACAGTGCCCAGTCCTCAAGGGGCTCCAGTCAGGTGGCCGAGACTATCACTCATGCAGTTCATGGGGAACCAGAAACCAGCACTAAAATAAAGCTGAATGGTGGAAAAAAACTTTTTTGAATGTTTGATGTTTTTATCATTCCTTTCATTATCATCCTGTTAAGCTCAGTTTACAACTGAAAAGAGAAAGATAAATATATATTATGCAGTTAACTTACTGAGCATTACCTACAGAATACGTATGTAACTGTATCTCACATAAGAAAAATGTGATTTCTCAGTATTCATATGACAATTGTTCCATGTGGGAAGAATAGTCAACATAAGTACAACTCTATTTTCAGGCCAATCATGCATATTTAGATCAGAGCACTCATGGGACGTTGCCTCTTAATCCCTAAATTTGCAGTCAAAATGTTTTCAGAAATAAATTGATAAGATAAAATAAATTCTTAAGACAAACAGCTATGAAACCTGGACAGAAGTCTCCTTAGTTTCTCATCTTCTATAAACAGCTTCACAAATCGCTAGGAAAATCAGCCTAGAGATAAACATAATAAACCACATTTCCCATCCATTCTTGAAGTTGATCTTTCTTGAGATGTGATCAAACAGTACCTCTTGTTGAAGACAGCAAGAAGGCCTGACCCTGATACTCAAGCTTGGATTCTGGATCAGTTTGTTGGCCTGCACTCACCAGGAAGCCCATTTCACTTCTAATGGCTGTGAGAGCTAGAAAGTTATTTCTTTGATTTGGTTTAAATCTAGCTACCTATGCCTTCTATTCACTGGTTTTAGTTTAATTTACAGGAGCTATATACAGAAAAATCTACCACATATTTTGATGATTGTCTTTCCAGTGTTTGAGGTAAACTGTAATTCTTGCTTGTTTCCAAAAGCAAATTTTCTCTAGTTTCATTTGGCGTGCCTATTAAAACACAGAGTTCTGGGGACTTCCACAGTGGTCCAGTGTTAAGAGTTTGCCTTCCAACGCAGGGGACGCGGGTCGATCCCTGGTCGGGGAGCTAAGATCCCACATGCTGCGGGGCAATTAAGCCCATGTGCCACAACTAGAGAGAGGCCTGGGCCGCAGTGAAGTCCCCACGTGCTGCAACTAAGACCCAACGCAGCCAAAAATAAATAAATAGATATTAAAAAAAAATACACAGTTCTGTTTCCTTATCTCTGGAGGCTTTTATTCATTAGGTCTGGGACTATCAACCACTGCGCCACCAGGGAAGCCCCCTGGTTCCTTTTTGTTTGAGTTCTTTTCTCAAGTTGGACAGCCACATGTAAATCAATGAAGTTAGAACACACCCTCACACCATACACAAAATAAACTCAAAATGGCTTAAAGACTTAAACATAAGACATGACACCATAAAACTCCTAGAAGAGATCACAGGCAAAACATTCTCTGGCATAAATTGTACCAATGATTTCTTAGGTCAGTCTCCCAAGGCAATAGAAATAAAAACAAAAATAAACAAACAGGACCTAATCAAACTTAAAAGCTTTTGCACAGCAAAGGAAACCATAAACAAAATGAAAAGACAACCTACAGACTGGGAGAAAATATTTGTAAGCAATGTGACTGACAAGGGCCTAATTTCCAAAATATACAAACAGCTCATATGACTCAACAACAAAAAGGAAAACAAACAACCCAATCACAAAATGGGAAGAAGGCCTAAATAGACATTTCTCCAAAGAAGAAACACAAATGGCCAAGAGGCACATGAAAAGATGCTCCACATCACTAATTATTAGAGAAATGCAGATCAAAACTACAATGAGGTATCACCTCACACCGATCAGAATGGCCATCATTAAAAACTCTACAAATAGCAAATGCTGGAGAGGGTGTGGAGAAAAGGGGAACCTCCTACACTGTTGGTGGGAATGTAAGTTGGTGCAGCCATTATGGAAAACAGTAAGGAGGTTCCTCAGAAAACTAAAAATAGAATTATCATATGATCCAGCAATCCCACTCTTGGGCATATATCCAGACAAAACTGTAGTCCAAAAAGATACATGCACCCCTATGTTCATAGCAACATTATTCACAATAGCCAAGACATGGAAACAATGTTTATGTCCATTGACAGATGAATGGATAAAAATTGTGGTACATATATACAACGGAATACTACCCAGCCATAAAGAAGAACAATGTAATGCATTTGCAGCAACATGGATGCAGCTAGAGATTATCACACTAAGTGAAGTAAGTCAGAAAGAGAAAGACACATACCATGTGATATCATTTATATGTGGAACCTAAAATATGACACAAATGAACCTATTTACAAAACAGAAACAGACTCACGGACATAAAGAACATCCTTGTGGCTGCCAATGGGGAGGGGATTGGGGGACGATGGAGTGGGAGGTTGGCGTTAGTAGATGTAAGCTATTATATATGGAATGGATAAACAACAAGGTCCTACTTTATAGCATAGAGAACTATATTCACTATCCTATGATAAACCATAATGGAAAAGAATATTAAAAAAAGAATGTATATAAATGTATAACTGAATCACTTTGCTGTACAGCAGAAATTAACACATTATAAATCAACTATACTTCAATAAAATAAAAAAAAGAGTTCTTTTCTCAATTCATCTCTTTCTTTCTGCAATTTACTATAGGCAGTAAGAAAAAGCCAGGATGCATATTCAACACTTTGTTTGGAAAGCTCCTCAGTTGTATGTCCAGTTTCATTGTATACAAGTTCTATTTTCCACATAACTGCAGGACACAATTCTACTAAGCTTTCAGCCACTGTGTAACAAGGATCCCCCTTCTTCAAATTTCCAATTGCATGTTCCTCACTTCCTTCTTAGTCTTCACCAGCAGCCACTTTAACGTCCATATTTCTACCAACAGTCTATAAGTGATGATTTAGGTACTCTCTAAGGTGATATGTGTTTTTTTCTGCCATTTTCCTCACTTCCTTTTGAGTCATCGCTAGCAGAGTTGTTAACATTCATGTTTCTACTAACAGCTTGTTTAAGGCAAGATAGGTTTTTTCCATCATATTCCTTGAAATTCCTCCAGTTTCTGCACACTGCCCAATTCCAAAGCCATGTCTACATTTTCAGTCTTTTTAATAGCAGCACACTGCTTCTAGTTACCAAAATTTGTTAGGGTTCAGCTAGAGAAGCAGAAACAGTAGAATATACATAGTAAGATATTTATTGCAAAGCTCATGTGGTTGCAGGGCCTGGCTAGGCAAGTCCAAAATCCATAGAGCAGACTGCCAGGAACAGCAAGCTAGAACTCTTGGTCATGTTCTGAAGCTTCTGAAGCTTCTGTCCACAGGTGGAATTTTTTCTTCAAAAGGGAAGCCTCAGCTCTGCTTTTATGGCCTTTCAACTGACTGAACCAGGCTCATCTTGATTATTTAAGGTAACCTGTCTTACTTAAAGTCAACTGATTACGGACTTTAAACACATCTACAAAATATCTTCGTAGCAACACCTAGATTAGAGTTTGATTGCATAACTGGAGACTGTAGCCTTGCCAAGTTGACACATAAAGAAACCATTACAGTATACTGTATATACTGTATACACATATACCCTAGTAGTTTTCATTTGGATATTCAGGCTTTAAAAGGATTTATTCTCAGAGATATTTTAAGGATCAAAATAAAATAATTCTACCTTATTAGCTTGTGGTACGTAATAGTTCTTCAATTAGCAGTTGTATAAGCTGCCAATTATTTCTCCATGAGGATTTAAAAGTTTGATGTCCATTACATATAAATTTCTTTTTCTTGGCAATGGCATTAGTGGTATTTAAGTAGTCTGTTGTCCTACTGGGGACTAGCAGTATTGACATCACCTGGACGCTTATTAGAAATACAGACTCCAGGGCCTCACCCCAGCACTCCTGAAGTAGCATCTGTGTTTTAAATATCCCAAGTTTGATTCGGTTGTACATTGAAGTTTGAGAAGCACTGGTCTACCGCAATGGCTTAGTTTCTTCACTGCCATCCCTGGCTCTAGGCTTATCTTCTACCTTTTCTGCCATACTTAACACACCCGGGATGTGCTTTCCTTCCTACAAATATGAAAACATAATTTCTAAGTCTAAAAGTTTGCAACATTTCATCATGCATAACAGTTAAAGTCCAGATGACCTTAAAAATCCACATGACCTTCAAAGTTCTTCCTATTAGACTTCTAAGTACTTTTCCAGGTATACTTTTCTGAACATACCCTGAGGTCTCACCACACTGCTTGAATTTCCCTAAGGTACCATGCCTTTCCTCCTCTGTGCCTTTCTTTCCACACTCTGTTCCCCTGCATGGAGTGCCCTATAGCAACCTGGTTGAACTTTGGGAATCCTCACTTTACTCTTTTTGGGAATAAAGGACCCATGCTCTTTATCTTGGTAATTGTACCTGATACACAATAGATACTGATTATCTATTAAGGGAAAAATAAATTATCAACGTACAACGATGTACGAAAATGTTTTCCAGAGATGTTTGAAGACTAAATGCGATGAATAACAAGCAAGCATCATAGAGTACTAGGTAATAAGTACCATTCTAAAGGCATAGTGGCTATCTCATTACTTCTGATGACATTTCAGAGAGGTGGTTATTATCACCTCCATTTTACAAAAAAGGAAGCTGAGACAGAAAGAGGGTAAGGAACTTATTCAATGTCTCATAATATGTGTGCATAAAAACTTAGGCAATCAGATTCCAGAGCCCACATGCTTGACTATATGGCCTCCAATGCATATAAAAGCATTTTTCAAAGTCCTTGTATATGTAAAATTTTAAGATTTGTGTGGTAATCAGGCACATAATCAATACTCACAATTGCCATTTCTTTAAAAATAACTTTCTATGAAACATTTAGAACACCATAAAAAGGGTGAAGTGCCAACTCTTTCAATTAAAACTATGTTCAGTTCACAGCAAAACTTTTTGAGCGTCTACTGTAGTGGATATGTATCTGGGCTTTTTTGCCCACTGCTCCTTCAGTAAGATCACCCTGATTTTATTTTGAGGTACCACTTTTCCCCCACTGTAAGTTATTTGGTTAGAGTGAGATCAATTCTCTTCCCATTTCTTGTTTTCCAAGAGCGCACAGGTGACACACCTGTACGGTCATCATATTCGAAGCTATTGGCCACCATAACTGATTCAGAGATGGGCTCATGACCCAAGTAAGTCAATGAGTGGGACTCAGTTTAGTAGATATTAACATATTGGTTGATGGTTTATAGTTGTAAGAGTAGAAGAGTAAGAAGGAAGCTCAAAGAGGAAAGAGGTGAACCAGGAGAGAGTGGAGTCATTGAAATCATTGTTTGTAAAGAGTTTCAAGAAGTAATGCATCAATATAATGAAATTAATAGTTGAAACTATCAACCAAAATACTTGGACAAAATATTTTATTCACTTTCAGTAACCATAACTTCAGTTATGATTGATTGTTCCCAGCAGGATTTGTATCTGTGTAAATAGGCACATATTGATTTTTTTAAAAAAGAGAAGATAGGTGATCTCATTATTTGCTTTTTTAAATCAAAGGTTTCCTTTTAGGGATTTTTCCTTCACTCAGGAAAATACTGAATGAGTCGCGGTGTTAATCTGTTTTGCTCTAATGAATCTTATCTTATTATGGAGATGTTTTTCAGTGTGGTGATAATTGCCTAGTTGATTGATAGTGATTTATTTGTACTCATCTCTTCATTCAACAACTTTTTTTTTTTATCAAGTTTCGGGTATGCATCAGACACTGTGCCAGAGGAAATGAGTTTCAAACGTGTCCCATAACCTAGAATGTAAGCTGCATAGGAGCTCATGACTCAGAGCCTGGTGCCTAGCAGACATTCAGTATTAGATCACACTATCAGAAATCCATACATATGGATGTGGAGTGTATTTCTGTATTAATTTAACAATGGTAGCTTCTGGCAAGCTATGCTTGGCCTTCAAATATTTCCTATGACTTAGACATGAATTAAAGGCTTGAGCCTCTGTACTTCTTTTCCTTATTACAGTTACTCCTCATAAGCCCAGGTTTAATGACACATTTGTAGAAGGTCACAATAAAATCATTAATTATGCTTAGTATCAGTACAATTTTGAATAGTGGTCCTGGAATGGCACCCTGATTCCACAGTAGGCAATGATTTTGGCCCCTATTAGTTTACTAGCTTTAGTGGGTTGCTTCTCCCCAAAATATGTCCACATCCTAAACTCTAGAATCTGTGAATGTGACCTTATTTGGAAAAGGGGTCTTTGCAGATTTAATTAGTAAGGATTTCGAGCTGAGATCACCCTGGATTACCTGGATGGTTTCCAATTCCAATGACAAATGTCTTTAAAGGGGATGGAAGAGAAGAAGACACAGACACAGAGAGGAAGGCCATGTGAAGATGGAGGCAGAGGTTGGAGAGATTTAGGCATAAGCCGATGGAGTCCTGGAGCCGCCAGAAGCTGAATGAGGCAAGGAAGGATTGTCTCCTAGGCCTTGGGGAAGCCTATGGACCTGACGACATCTCGCCCTTGGACTTCTGGCCTCCAGAATAGTGAACAAATATATTTCTCTTGTATTAATCTTTGAGCCTGTGGTCATTTGTTAAGGCAACCCTAGAAAACGAATACGCTAGTTCATAGCAACTATCTAATTAAGGATTCTCTTGGGTTGTTTTATTTCACAATAATTTGAGGAAGTCAGTATTTCTACTCCAATTCTTATTTTCATCCAGTGAAGACATTTGTCTCCATTAAAGTGACACTGAGCCTGGGACAATATTCCTCTGGGGGAAAAGTTCCGTTTACAAATCTCCACAGGTTGGCCAAGTGTCTGGGTCAGGGAGCAGGGAGACATTGCTTCTGGCTCTACTCATCTCTGGGCTAAGTTCTTTCTGTGTCTCTGATGCTTCTTCCTATGAGGATGTTAGGCAAGTTCCGTTTAAAATTAACCATCCACCCAATCCAGAGTACTCTACCTCCCTTTATTCTTTCTTCCTCACTCTGTTGGTTTCTTTCATATCATCCATCACAACTGGTAATTATATGAATATTTGCTTGTCATAACTCCAAGTTCAAAGAACATAATAATTGCACCTAGCATATTGTGTGGCACTCAGTAGGGCCTCAACAAAAATGTATTAATGAATAAATCAGTGAGTGAACATTTTGAGTGGAGAGCAAGAAAATGATTATTACTTTGGGGTCAGAATCAGACTGTTCCAAGGACGGATTTTTTTTTTTTTTTAACTTACTACGTCAAACGCCATTGAATTTCAAGATTGAAAAGAATCATGCCTTCCTGACAAAAACGGCCAAAATGCTTGGCTGAAACATTCTCGGTGACAGGAAACTCACTACCTCACTACTTCTGGTCTTTTCCATTTCGCTTTCCTTTCCCACTCCTCCCGATTATTACAATCTTTATTGTAGCATTTTGCACACCTGATGCACAGAGGCCTGGAAGTCTGTAAGTGGGAGGGACAGAGGGAACCCCAGGGCCCAGTCCAGGGCCTGAGACCTCCGGGCTCAGAGTGGGCGCGCGGTAGCTGACAGTTGGGTAAGGTAGCGGCGCCACCTTTCTGCCGAGTTCGCCTCGAGTTTCGGCTTCCCTGCGGGCAGAGGGTCCTTCTCCCCGGACTCCTCGCTTTTCCTCCCCCAGGCCCGCCGCCACGCGCAGCCGCATCCCCGCCGCCGCCCCCGTCACCTGCGCGCCGGCCCTGGCGGCTCGGGGGCCACTCCTGCCGCCCCGGGAGCGGTAGCGGAGGGCGTGGGGCGCGCGGTCGGCGACCCGACCTTTCCTCCCTTCTCTCCCCCAACTCCCGCCTCTCCCTCCGCTCCCCCTCAGCCCCTCCTTCCACACTCCGCTGCCTCCTCTCTCTTGACAGCTGCCCGGCACCTTCAGCAGGGAGTTTAGAGCCGCCCCACCGCAGAGCCTACAGCCGGCCGAGACCCCGCGCTGCCGCCATCTCTGCCTCCGCCTGGGTGGGACCTGGGCCTCGAGGTGGGACCCAACTCTCTCTCTCCTCTACCCGCTTCTGCCACCTCTTCCCTCTCCCGGCCACGCGAGGAGCCGGGCTCCGGGGCGCGCGTGGCCGGCCGGAGCCCGCTGGCCCCCTGGGGACCGGGAGGCCGGGGCGGGTTCGGCGGCGCCACCAGAGGGGCCCGCGCCATGGGGGAGGGGCGGCGGGGGCTCTCGTTCCCCCGGGGCAAGGAGCATCGGGGCGCGCGCCCGAGGGCAGCCAGCCCAGCCTGGGCGCGCACCTGCCGGGCGCCCCAGAAAGGACGTGCCACTTGGCCAACTTCTTTTCCAGGTCTCCTTCCTACTTTGGAAACTGAAGGGACTGCGACGGAAACCAGTAAGCCCTGGGGCCCGGAGGAAGGATTTGTTGGTTTGGATGACAAAAGAAAAAAAATGTGCTCTAGGGATGGTTTAGCCCGGAGCTTCTGTTTCCACCATCTCCGGCTCTCCCCAAGCAAATTAATAAAACAAAACAAAAACAACAAAACCCAATCCCAACCAAAGCACTTATTTAAAGGGACTTGTAGGGATGTGAAAAAGAGACCCAACCGAGGAATCATTTTGGAAACCGCAGGTAGGATGAGGCCATTTGAGAAAGTGGGTATTTGGGGGTGTTATTTCTAGGACTTGAGTTTGCAAGCAGAAGAGGAGACTGGCTCTTGTAAGCCTGAGGGAGTTCCTTATATTGAGGGACTGCCTGGAGTGTCCTCTGTTAACTTTCATTTCCTTAAGTATTAAAGTATGTTGAAACAAATAGCTCTTTCAGAGCTCTGGACTTGGAGTCAGAACATCTGGCTTTTGGTATGATTTGCCATTTATGACAGCTGTGGTTAGTTTAATTTCTTTGGGCCTCAGTTTCCTCATCTGTCAAGTTCTGAGGGCCTTTTAATAATATCTAAGACGTTTCCCAACTTAAAAATTTATAATTCTTTAACTTTTTAACATGTTACAAACATTGCTAGATTCATAATTTCATGAAATTTTAAAAATCTATACTGATCTTGGCATTTTTGTTCATTTATGTTATGTCATTTATTTTTGTTCATTTTTGTTCATTTATGACTTATGATTTTCGGGTTTTCCAACCAAAACTTAAAGAGAGAAGCACTTATAAAAGAGCTCAGAAATATGTAGCTTATATGTAAATATTGAGATCATCTCTGAGTCTAGCTTGAAGAATCATGTTCAACTTGAAATTAATATTTGCAACACTGCAACAAAAACACGTGGCTTTAGTACAGTACTTATTCACTTTCAGTATTGTATATTTGGAGGAAATAAAAATTGTTTTGGAGGAAAACAAAAATTGCACCTTTACTATCACTTTCTGCTCTTGAACAGTGTTACTTTAGCGTGAAATTGTGTGCAGGATATTAAAAAAATGGTTTCAGACCACTTTAGAGCCTCTCTGAAATTAAGTTCAGTAGCAGAGGTGCCAATTTTAGTAACGCATTTTAGTTGTCTTGGGATGAATCCTAGAAAAATAGCAGAGTTAGATAAACCAGAAATTAGGAATTGACACACAGACACACAAAGTTGTACAAGAAGTGTGTACTATAAAGTGTTAGCGAGATTTTTATTTCCTTTTGATAAAAAACAACAAACAACTGTTGACTTGTTTTAGCAGACAGAATGTTAGAATAGCTTTTGTTGTTCCTTGTAATTCAAAATTATTTGAGACTTAGTCATCAGTAGTTGGGATAGGTTTAGAAGTGTCTCTGGCTCTTTTTGGTGGCTTTGATCTAAAATAAAACAATGCGTTCCCACCTAGCATGTGCTTTGTATTCCATTTGGAAGAGCGGAATAGATTTGAAGTA